>NW_016107346.1:7657002-7680888 GCF_001604975.1 Cebus imitator | reverse complement strand
GGACAACGGAGACAGCATGGTGCCTCATATATAATCCCAACACTTTGGGAAGCCCAGGTAGGAGGATCATTTGAGGCCAAGGGTTCAAGACCAGCCTGGACAACACAGAAAGACCCTGTCTCTCGGCTGGGCACAGTGGCTCACACCTGTAATCCCAGCACTTTGTGAGGCTGAGATGGACGGATTACGAGGTCAGGAGATCAAGACCATCCTGGCCAACATGATGAAACCCTGTCTCTACTAAAAATACAAAATTAGCTGGGTGTGGTGGTGCGTGCCTGTAATCCCAGATACTCAGGAGGTTGAGGCAGGAGAATTGCTTGAACCCGGGAGGCAGAGGTTGCAGTGAGCCAAGATGCCACTGTACTCCAGCCTGGGGACAGAGCTAGAATCTGGCTCAAAAAAAAAAAAGACCCTGTCTCTACAAAAAAAAATTTTTAAATATATGAAAAATATATTAAAATAGAGACAATAATATTAGAAAATCTTCAATTCCAAATTTTACTTTTCTTTTTAATTTAAAGGTGGCAGTTGGCTGTTCAAGCATATTTTAGTAGACAAGCAAATAAGAAATCTATAAAATACTTTACACAAAATCATGCTCTGACAAATTTTTATTCATCCCTAAGAAAAATGTTTCCTTTGAAACTTTAAAATTTGAAAAATTAGATTTCTAATTAGAAAATTAAACTAAGAAAAACAATCTTCAAGTAACACTTCGTTCTCCAATATAGCATAAAATAAAATTACAAGGCAAATGGGGAAAATATGTATAACATTTATTAAAGTGCTCATGTCCTGATATAAAAATAACTGCTATAAATCACCAAGAAAAAGAGACAGATACGAGACTAGAAAAACTGGCAAAAAACATGAATAAGCCAAACAAAATATACATAGCCAAAAGAATTGTTAAAAAGTGCTCAAACTCACTAGGTATCAAAGAAAAGCAAAATAAACATGATGATTTCATTCTCCACTCAAATTGGCAAAAAAAGAAAAAAAATTTTTTTTTGAGATGGAGTTCGGCTCTTGTTGCCCAGGCTGGAGTGCAATAGAGTGATTCTCAGCTCACTGCAACCTCCACCTCCCAGGTTCAAGAGATTCTCCAGCCACAGCCACCCTAGTAACTAAGATTACAGACACCCGCTACCACACCCAGCTAATTTTTTATATTTTTAGTAGAAAGAATGTTTTAATATGGCAGTACCTCCCAGTGTGTTAACCTGAATGCAGAGGTCTCTAGGATGTATGTTACATTTGTGTTAAAGCCTTAAAAATGCAAACGATGCACTTTGTGAGGCCAAGGTGGGCCAATGTGGGCAGATCATGAAGTCAGGAGTTCCAGACCAGTTTGGCCAACATAGTGAAAGCCTGTCTCTACTAAAAATACAAAAAGTTATCTGGGTGTGGTGGTCTATGCCTGTAATCCCAGCTCCTCAGGAGGCTGAGGCAGGAGAATCAAGTGAATCCAGGAGGCAGAGGTTGTAGTGAGCCGAGATCATGCTATTGCACTCCAGCCCAGGCAACAGTGTAAGACTGACTCAAAAAAAAAAAAAAAAAAAAGAAATGCAAATGATATCCCAACAGTTTAAATAATCGGGAAAATGCATACAAATTTATGTGCAATGCTGTTCACCTACTGTATTATGTCCACCACGGCAGAAAATGACTCATAAGCTAAATAACAGAAGGATTTGTCAAATAAAATATGATATATTCAGTACAAATTAGCTGCGAATAACGTTTTAAAGGACTATTTAATTAGTCACGTCTAAGATGCATTGCTAAGTAAAAAACCGGCTTAAACAACCTTCATATAATTTCTATTTTGAAAAAAACAGTTATGTATATATGCATTTTTTGGGGGACAGAGTCTAGCTCTGTTGTCCAGGCTGGAGTGCAATGGTGTGATCTCGGCTCACTGCAACCTCCACCTGCCAGGTTCAAGGGATTCTCCCGCCTCAGCTTCCTGAGTAGGTGGGTGAGATTATAAACACGTGCCACCACACACAACTAATTTTTGTCTTTAGTAGAGATATGGGGTTTCACCATGTTGCCCAAGCTGGTTTCAAACTCCCAACCTCAGGCCTCCCAAAGTGCTGGGATTACAGGCGTGAGCCACCACATCCCACCACATTTTACTTTCAAAATAACCAGATAAAAGAATATTCAATGAGTAAAATAACCTAATGTATAAGCATTCCACCACAATCCTAATATTCCTTAATCTAAGACACTAGTCCAGATATTTTTCCAGTAATTCTGACCAATAGCTTCATATACTTCAACAGTAATTCTAACCAATAGATTTAGTGCTCTCTATATAACAATTCCTAAAATAGCTGTGAATTTCCTACATATTCTTATCAATCAATTTCCTATTGCAAAAGGGCAGACACAAAAATTCCTGAGAAAGGACAGATGACCTCCAAACATTCTGCTCTATCATTGCTCTCTATATAGACCAGGGACAACCCAATACACCCATAGGCAAGACAATAACATAATCATTTAATTTCTCAGGAGAACTGCATCACAGATCATATCACATTAAGAGAAATTGCACAAACAGACCTCTCTAATACATTTGTCATCAAAGTGACACCGAAGGATCTGTAAGTTAGCAATATGTACATTTCTATCCCAGACAACTATGAAAAGGCTTTAAAAGCATTATAAATATCTGAATTTTAAGTTTATTTATAGCAATGGTGCTCAGCGCTGACTGTAGCCTGGAATCACCTGGAAATGCTCAGGCTGAATTCATCAACTGCAGCCAGTCTCATGGATGTGTCCAGGCATCAGTAGTTTTTTAAAGTTTCCCAGATGATTGCAATTTGCTGTCAAGGTTGAGGACCACTGACATGAAGCATATTTTTCAAGCAATAGATAATGAATGGTCCATGAGAATGAGTACTCAAATCAGTGCCTGGGGTCAGCAATTTCTTAATTTAAAAAAAATGGCATTAATTAGACTAGACTAGAAGAAATTATCATAATGCACTGCTCCTCATGCAGATAAATAATGTCTCAAGAAATTTTTCAGTTAAAAATATGTAATTCTTGGCAATACTACCCAAACTGATCTTCAGATTCAATGCAATCACTCTCAAAATCCCATCTGCCTTTTTGGCAAAAATTGACAAGCCGATCCTGAAATTCTTACGGAAATACACAGGACCCAGAATAGCCAAAACAATCTTGAAAAACAGCAAAATTGGAGGACTCCCACTACCCCATTTCAAAAGTAATACGAAGCTATAGTAATTAAGACAGCGTGGTATAAGTACATACAAAGATACTAAGATACAGGTAGCCATATAGATTAACAGAATACAATTGAGAATTCAGAAATAAACCTTAACATGTGATTTTCTAAATAGGATATCAGGACAATGGAATGGGTGGTGGAGTCATCCTTTAAACAAATGGTGCTGAGACAGCTGAAAGTTCATATGTAAACGAATGAAGGTAGACCCCTACCTCAAACATACAAAAATTAACTTAAAATGGATCACAGACCCAACTTTAAGAGCTAAAACTACAAAATCCTTAGAAGAAAAACGAGGGGGTAAATCTTTATGACCTTGAGTTAGGCAATGGTTTCTAAGATATGACACCAAAAGCACAAGCAACAAAAGAAAAACAGATACATGAAGACTTTATCAAAATTTTAAACTTTTTTACTGCAAAAGACACGCCAAGAAAATGAAAAAGAATCTTACAGAATGGGCAAAAATATTTGCAAATTACATACCAGGTAAAGGACTCGTGCAGAACATATTAAGAACTCTTGGCTGGGTGTGGCAGCTCATGCCTGTAATCCCTGCATTTTGGGAGGCCGAGGAGGGCAAATCACGAGGTCAGGCGTTCGAGACCAGCCTGGCCAGCATGGTGAAACCCCATCTACTAAAAATACAGAAAATTAGTTGGACATGGTGGTGAGCACCTGTAATCCCAGCTACTCAGAAGGCTGAGGCAGAAGAATTGCTTGAACCCAAAAGGCAAAGATTGCAGTGTGTTCAAGACCAGCCTGGCCAACATGGCAAAACTCTGACTCTACTAAAAACACAAAAAAATGGCCCAGGCATGGTGGTGGGTACCTGTAATCCCAGCTACTCAGGAGGTGGAGGTTGCAATGAGCCAAGATTGCACCACTGCACTCCTGCCTGGTGATAGATTGAGATTCTGTCTCAAAAAAAAAAAAAAAAAAAGGACATTTCAGAGTATACAGCATAAAAGGTTATCTGGCTGGATCCAGTGGCTCACGTCTGTAATCCCAGCAGATGCAGCAGGGGCAGGAGGATGGTTTGAGCCCAGGAATTCAAGACTAGCCTGGGCAACACAGCAAGATTCCTTTAGCCACAAAAAGAAAAAACAAAGGTTATATGGTGTGGTATGAAACTTTTCTTTTTTTTTGGGTGAGATAGAGTCTTGCTCTGTTGCCCAGACTGGAGTGCAGTGGCACAATCTCACCTCACTACAACCTCCATCTCCCAGGTTCATATCTCAGCATCTGGAGTAGCTGGGATTACAGGCGCAGACCACCATCCATGCCCGGCTAATTTTTGGTATTTTTAGTAGAGATGGGGTTTCACCATGTTGCCTAGGTTGGTCTCGAACTCCTGAACCCAGGCAATTCACCTACCTCAGCCTCCCAAAGTGCTAGGATTACAGGCGTGAGCCACCACGCCCAGCCATTAAGCTTTATTTTTTTTTTCTTTTTGAGACGACTGCCCCTCTGTTGCCCAGGCTGGAGTGCAGTGGTGCGATCTTGGCTCACTGCAACCTCTGCCTCCCGCATTCAAGCTATTCTCTTGCCTCAGCCTCCTGAGTAGTTGGGATTATGGGTGCCCACTACCACGTCCAACTAATTTTTGGATTTTTAGTAACGATGGGGTTGCACCATGTTGGCCAAACTGGTCTCAAACTCCTGGCCTCAAGTGATCAACCCACCTTGGCCTCACAAACTTCTGGGATTACATACATAAGCCACTGTGCCTGGCCTTGAAACTTTTGTCTGAGATACACACACACACACACACACACACACACACACACACACACACACACAGAGAGAGAGAGAGAGAGATATGAATATAAATAGAGAAGTGGGTCAGTCAAAACAAAAAGTCTGGAAAATATATTTTAGCAGTTGACAGACGACCAGTCTGACTAACGTGGTGAAACCCGTCTCTACTAAATACAAAAAAATTAGCCAGGCATGATGGCAGATGCCTATAATCTGAGCTACTCAGGAGGCTTAGACAGGAGAATTGCTTCTACCTGGAGGCGGAGGTTGCAGTGAGCCGAGATGTCACCATTGCACTCCAGCCTGGGTAACAAGAGTGAAACTCCATCTCAAAAGAAAAGAAATAAAACAGTAAGTGTGAGATCTCAGAGTCAAAAAGAGAAATTGAAAAAAAGCTGAAGTCACTTTGAAGCATCATTGTAGACTGAAACTAAACACCAGAAAAAGTATATTTGACACTGGTGTCTATTTTGGCAAGTCAAGTAATAAGTTTCCCTCCTCTATCCCCCTCTCAGGGCTCAGAGGAGCTTCCTACTCCCACTAAATTCAGGCTCCTTCTGGTGAGGTCTACTGCAGATCATGCAAGGAGCTCCGGAGGGAAGGATGCACCATCACTGGAAATGGGGACTGCAGGGCTGCAGGTGGGCAGCCTGGACTTGCAGGCCCCAGACTCAAACTAGTGGTACGGAAGCAAGTGCAAAAAGAACTCAAACAGAAGCTAAGGGTCAACTGGAGGAAAGAAAGAAGAAGAAACAGAATCTATATTGCTAACTTATTCAGTTTATCTTTGCGTGAATGAAAGAATAAAGGAGGGCCGGGTGCGGTGGCTCATGCCTGTAATCCTAGCACTTTGGGAGGCTGTAGCAGTGAGCCGAGATCGTGCCACTGCACTCCAGCCTGGGCAACAAAAGCAAAAACCTCCATCTCAAAAAATAAATAAATAAATAAATAAAATAAAGGAAGAGGAACAAAAACCCATCAAACTTCTCTGAGGCAGAGAACATTTTCAAAGAGTACAGGTCAGGATCTCTGACGCAGAAGATGCGAGCAGCTGTACAGTCCAACAGCCTGGGCTAAAACAGAAGCCCTGGGGACAAACCTGAAGAAAGATCACTCGTGAAATTCCTTGCAGCAAGAAATCTGAGGTCAACTTCAAATCAGCAGGGAAACAAAAATTTAGAGAATCATCACTATCAGGGAGAGACTACCAAGAATATTTGTAAGGATTCCAGGGGTCAATGTCAAGATGCTGAGCTTTGTTCCCTAAAAAAAAAAAATACTATGTATGAGACTGTAATTAGGACACATACTGAATACCTCTAAAGACTATTTACAACACTGCATTCCAGTAAAAATTGAAAACAAGAACTATGGGGCCAGGCGCGGCGGCTCATGCCTGTAATCCCAGCTCTTTGGGAGGCTGAGGCAGGCGGATCACCTGAGGTCAGGAGTTCGAGACCAGCCTGACCAACATGGAGAAACCCTGTCTCTACTAAAGTACAAAATTAGCTGGGCATAGTGGTACATGCCTGTAGGCCCAGCTACTCAGGAGGCTGAGGCAGGAGAATCACTTCAACCCGGGAGGCAAAGGTTGCAGCGAGCCAAAATCAACCCACGGCAGTCCAGCCTGGGCGACAGAGCAACGCTCCGTCTCAAAGAGCAAACAAACAAAAAAAAAAAGAACAGAGATTGGTTTAATATAGCAGAAATATGGTGCTATTACATTTTCCTCACATACACACCAAAGGACTCCATTTCCTAGCCCCCCTGCACCTAAAATAAAGCCAACAGACCATGGAAGAAAATACTAATAATTGCAAGTTTGGCCCATGAAAAAAACTTCCATGTACAAAATTACATGGCAAACTTACAGGTCACACCTTCTTGTCAGTTGTGACAAAACAGAAGGAACTAGATCCCCAAGTTACCACCTGGAAGAGAACCATCTAGAAAAGTGTGGGCAAGAAATAAATGTTTACTTTGTCAGGCCACAGATTTTGACTATCATTACCTACCCTGACTAACACAAGTGGTCAGTTACAAAACATACAGACTAGTCGCATGCAGTGGCTCATGCCCATAATCCCAGCACTTTGTGAGGCCAAGGCAGAGGATCGAGTTGAAGACCAGCCAGGGCAACACAGCAAGATTCTACCTCTTTTTTTTTTTTTTTGAGGCAGAGTCTCACCCAGGCTGAAGTACAGTGGCTCCATCTCTACTCACTGCACTGAAACCTCCACTTCCTGGGTTCAACTGATTCTCGTGCCTCAGCCTCCTGAGTAGCTGGGACTATAGGTGTGTACCACCACACCTGGCTAATTTTTGTATTGTTTTTTAGTAGAGACACAGTTTCACAATGTTGGCCAGGCTGGTCTCGAACTCCTGGCCTCAGTGACCTGCCCGCCTTGGCCTCCCAAAGTGCTGGGATTACAGGTGTGAGCCTCCATCTCTATCTTATTAAAAACAAGGCCTGGCGTCCTGGCTCCCACGTGTAATCCCAGCACTTTGGGAGACCGAGGCAGGTGGATCACCAGAGGTCAAGAGTTCAAGACCAGCCTGAACAACACAGTGAAACCCTGTATCTACTAAAAACACAAAATTAGCCAAGCATGGTGGCACATGCCTGTAATTCCAGCTACTTAGGAGGCTGAGGCAAGAGAATCACTTGAACCCAGGAGATGGAGGTTGCAGTGAGCTGAGATCGCATCACTGCATTCCAGCCTGGGCAACAAGAGCAAATACACACACACACACACACACACACACACACACACACACACACACGATATAGACTGCAAGCAGTATATTTGCTTTGTATCTGCTCTGTACCAGTCAGGTAACCGAGGGTAAGAAGGAGGTATGAGGGGAGATAATCACATTCTAAATACCAAATATTTTATTTATTTGTTTTTGAGCAGGGTCTTCCTCCTCTGCCCAGGCTGGAGTGCAGTGGCACCATCACAAATCACTGCAGCCTTGAACTCCGGGGTTTGAGTTCTCTTCCCACATCAGCCTCCCAGGTAGGTGGGACCACAGGTATGCACACCACCACGCCAGGCTAATTTTTTTTTTTTTTTTTTTTGAGACAGAGTCCTGCTCTGTCGCCCAGGCTAGAGTGCAGTGTGATTGCCGCTCACCACAACCTCCACCTTCTGGGTTCAAGCGATCCTCCTGCCTCAGCCTCCAGAGTAGCTGGGATTACAGGCATGCACCACCACACCTGGCTAATTTTTTGCATTTTTATTAGACATTGGGTTTCACCATATTGGCCAGGCTGGTCTCAAACTGACCTCGTGATCCGCCCGCCTCGGCCTCCCAAAGTGCTGGGATTACAGGCATGAGCCACTGAGGCTAATTTTTAAGAATTTTTGCAGAGATGAGGTCTCACTATGTTGCCCAAACTGGTCTTAGCCTCCTGACCTCAACCAATCCTTCCACGTCAGCTTCCCAAAGTACTTGGATTATAGGCATGAGCTACCATGTCCAGTTCAGCAAATATTTTAAAATAAAGAATAAGTAATCTATAGACCATATGTTAGAAAAAATCTAGAGACACTGACTTGTTCTGTTCATGGGTAGAACAAGTCAATATTATAAAGATGACAAGTCTTCCCAAATTAACTTACGTATTTAATGAAATTTCCCATTAAAAGTATTTTGACACCCTGGCCAACTTGGTGAAACCCCATCTCTAGAAAGAAAACAAAAATTAGGCACGTGTCTGTAATCCAGGCTACTCGGGGGTCTGAGGTAGGAGAATCGCTTGAACCCAGAAGGCAGAGGTTGCACTGGGCCAAGATCGCACCACAGCACTCCACCCTGGGCAACAGAGCAAGACTCCGTATCAGGAGGAAGAAAAAGTATTTTGAAACGCTAAATTGAAAAACACTGGAGTAAACACTGAGCATAGGCACTACCAGATAATAAACCCTACTATAAAGTGATTATAATGACTAAAATAGTAAGGTCTTGGCAAAACAGCAGACAGATAAACTGAATAAAACAGCAGATCCAAGGATTCAGCATATGATTAAGGTGGGGTTTTTTTAGTTAATAAGGATGAATTAACAGATAGCACCCAAAAAATATAAACTAGAGAGGACAAATAATTCTTATTTGATACCACACTCCAAAACAAATATCAGACTAATTACATTATAGCCAATATATTTTTTTCAAGAACTAAGAGAAAATATGGGTGAATATTTATAAAGTCTTGGGATAAAGAAGCCATGGGAAAGAAAAAAAGATTGACAGATTTAACTTCAAGGCATAGGAAAAAATATTTGTGAAGTGGTACAAAACAATGCAAATCTTGAGTATTACTAATTCAAAAATCCAAAATTTGAAATGCTCTAAAATTCAGTCATTTTCTGAGTGCCAACAAGACACTCAAAAGAAAATGCTCGCTGAAGCATTCTGAATTTCAGCTTAACAAATTAGGAATGCTCAACTGGTAAGTTTATTGCAAATATGCCAAAAAAACAAAAACAAAAACAAAAACAAAAACAAAAAAAAACCCAAAATCCAAAACACTTTCTAGATAAGGGATACTCAACCTGTACGTGTTTCTCAAGCAGGTAAAGATCAAAAACAACATGTCTAGTAGCATCAGCTTTACTCAAAGAATATGGAAGAAAATGTTTTATATTAAAATAAGCACTGATGTTTCTGAAACAGAATGAAAAATTCACATTAAATTTAGATAAAACAGAAGAGACTTAAAAGAAGTATCATGCTTGTTATATTCCCAGCACTTTTAAATATGCATACATTCCTCCATATCATACATCTGTGGAATAATTTGTGAACCAATGTCTATAAATATAAATATCAAAAAAGCTCTTGATAAGAAATATATGAACTTGGGGGCTGGGCACAGTGGTTCACGCCTGTAATCCCAGCACTTTGGGAGGCCAAGGCAGGTGGATCAGGAGGTCAAGAGATCAAGACCATCCTGGCCAATGTGGTGAAACCCCGTCTCTACTAAAAATACTAAAATTAGCTGGGCATGGTGGCACGTGCCTGTGGTCCCAGCTACTCGGGAGACTGAGGCAGGAGAATTGCTCGAACCCAGGAGGTGGAGGTTGCAGTGAGCTGAGATGGTGCCACTGTGTCCAGCCTGGTGACAGATCGAGACTTGGTCTCAAAAAAAAAAAAAGAAATTTTGTTGGCCAGGCACGGTGGCTCACTCCTGTAATCCCAACACTCGGGAGGCTGAGGCGGGTGGATCACCTGACGTCAGGAGTTGGAGACCAGCCCCTGTCTCTACTAAAAATACGAAAAAATAGCTGGGCATGGTTGCGGGCGCCTGTAATCCCAGCTACCTGGGAGGCTGAGGCAGGAGAATCACTTGAACCTGGGAGGTGGAGATTGCAGTGAGCCAAGATCAGGCCATTGCACTCCAGCCTGGGCAACAAGAGTGAAACTCCATCTCAAAAAGAAAAAAGAAATTGTGTTTCCTCTGTGAAGACCAAGGACACAGCAGTGCTTTTGGTCTGAAGTAGGGTGGAGAAGACCCTCAGAGTCACAAAGCCAAGATCTCTGAGATGAAATGATGGTCCAGAATGAAAAAACTTATTCAAACTTAATTAAATGGAGCTGGGGTTATGTATATAGTCACTCAAACAAAGGAAAGCCAGTAGGGAAAAAAAACTGTGTGAGCGTTGAGGTGGTGGGTAGAAGATTCCTACAGGAACAAACAGGAATTGACAGAAGGAATTCAAGCTGGGGTGCATAAAGGCAAACACTGTAGCCAGGAAAGAACAGCAGGCAAACAAGGCAAGAGCGAGAGCAGACGGTCCTGCTCCTATTCAGCCTCCTCCCAGTGCACCCTTTACTCCACCCCAGAATTTTCTAGAATACACATCTAAACAAGTCACTCCCCTCTGGGAATCTCCCTGTGGCTTTCCAGACAAAGATTTAGGCCCCATAAATACAGTGTCGAAGGACCTCTCCACCTGACTCCCATCACATCCTCAGCATCCTTCCAACTGTCCTGACTCAGTCACCCTCCTCTCCCAGTCACATGCCTCTCCCGCTCCACCCTTTGCTTACACTGACCCTTCCATCTAGCCCAACCCTGCTTTCTATCCCAAGTCCCGGAAAGTCACCCTGGAACACAGACAAAGCATGACTAGAGCCTAACTTCAAGCTTGGCAACTGACCAACCTAGGGTCAAATCTTAACTCTACTTGGCAGTGCTAAGACCCTAGAGAAGGAGCTGCCCTCCTGCCACACCTCAGCATCCTCAGCTGTAAGATGGAAAACGTTAGTACCCAGACCACAGGGCTGCCGAGACGTGAGAGAACACATGAGTGCTGGGCAGACCTCCTTGGCACTCAACTGACACTGGCTTCTCTGCCCCTCTTTTATACTAACAGGGACCTAGAAACCCTGAGTTTCAGACAAGAGCTGGGAATAGTGCCCTACCGTGGTTTAATGGAACAGAATTCAAGACCCAGGAATTAACTTACAGAAGTTACCCAAGCCTTCATCAATGAAGTGAAGGACCAGAAGCCACCTTGCCTGCCAGCTGCTAGAACTAGCAATAGTAACCTCAAGTGACCAACACATAATTGATATCTATGGGCACCATCACTGTTTCACTGGCCCTATCACATGGGGCTGTCTTGTCTTTCTAGGGTCCCTTCTATTGCTTGGAGAAGGTCCAACACAGAAGTGCACGTTATCAAACTGCACTCCCCGTTCAACTTAGAAGATGGAGAGATTCAACTCTGTAAGAGTTACACACATAGATAGGTGACCTCCACCAGATGCTCAATGAGACAATGCCTTTGGAAGGCTGCTTTGGGCAAAACTCATGAGTGGGCCAGGCATAGTGGCTCACGCCTGTAATCCCAGCACTTTGGGAGGCCAAGATGGGTGGACCACAAAGAGTTCCAGACCAGCCTGGCCAATAGGGTGAAACCCCGTCTCTACTAAAAATACAAAAATTAATCAGCCATGGTGGTGTGCACCTGTAGTCCCAGCTACTCGGGAAGCTGAGACAGGAGAATCGCTTGAACCCAGGAGGGAGAGGTTGCAGCAAGCTGAGATCACACCACTGCACTACAGCCTGGGTGACAGAGTGAGACTCCATCTCAAAAAAAAAAAACCAACTCATGAGTGAAGATTTCCTGATCACTGACCAGAGAAAGCCACTCTCCTTTAATGGTGTAATTTCCATAGAGAGCCTTAGAGATGCCTAGATCTCACATACTTGGCTGAGGTCAAAGTCCAGAATTAAGACAAAGAACAATGAGAAGCTCCCAAGATTTGTATCTCCATTGAGGATGACCTCCTCCAAAAATCTCCACCCTTGCTTTTCTGCTGCATTTGGGTTATGTTGGGTTGGCACTACAACTTAACATGGACTAAACCAGCTCCTTGGGCATCTCAGTTAATGGCCACTTTCTTTCAGGTGCTAAGACCAGAACCTCAGAGTCCTCCCCAGTTCTCTTTCTGGTTCATCAGCAAATCTCAATCTCACCTTGAAATCCCACAGGTCTCCCCTTAGCCCTGCATTGGCCATCTGGCTGGTCCCCTTGCTGTCCTGCCTTCAATCTATCTCACACAGCAATGTCCAGAGTGTGCTTGCTAAAAGCTAGATCAGTCCACCTCCCTTCTTTACCCCAAAACCCTCCAATGGCTCCCACCACTCTCAAGGAAAAATCTACAGGCCTTACAATAGCCCACGTGGCCTTACATCCAACCAGCATGGTTACTCTGACCTCAAAACCAAATTCTCCTCTCCTCCTGCCTTAGGGCCTTTGCATCTGCTGTTTCCTCCCCTCAGAATGATCTTTCCCCCAGATCTCCACATGCCTCACTCCCTTGATAGCTTAGTCAGAGATGACTCAAGCCTTCTGCTATGAACTCAATTGTATCCCGCACCCCCATAGGTTGAAGCCCTACCCCCACAAAGTAGCTGTATTTAGAGATACAGCCTTTAGGAGATAACTGAGTTTAAATGAGTTCTTAAGGATGGGGCCTTGATCCAATAGGACTTTTTTTTGTTGTTAAGATGGAGTCTCAGTCTGTTGCCAGGGAGGAGTGCAGTGGTGCAATTTCGGCTCACTGCAACCTCCACCTCCCAGGTTCAAGTGATTCTCCTGCCTCAGCCTCCTGAGTAGCTGGGACTACAGGCATGTGCCACCATGCCCAGCTAATTTTTTGTATTTTAGTAGAGACAGGGTTTCACCATATTTGTCAGGATGATCTCGATCTGCTAACCTGACCTTGTGATCCGCCCACTTCGGCCTCCCAAAGTGCTGGAATTACAGGTGTGAGCCACGTCGACCAACCAGGACTTTTTTCTCAAAAACAAAATCTAGCTTTGCCACCTAGGCTGGTGTGCAGTGGTGCAATCATGGCTCACTGCAGCCTCAACCTCCTGGGCTCAAGCAATCCTCCCACCTCAGCCTCCTGAGTAGCTAGGACTATAGGCACGGGCCACCATGTCCAGCGAATTTTTTTTTTTTTTATAGAGACAGAGTCTCACAATGTTGCCCATACTGGTCTCAAATGATCCTTCCTCTAGAAGTGCTGGGATTACAGGTGTGACCAACAGTGCCTGAACAGAAGGAGATAAATGGCACTGAAAAAAGACCATGTGAGAACTCATCAAGAAGACAGCCACAGAACAAGCCAGGAAGAAAGCCCTCACCAGAAACTAACAAGGCCAGAAACTTGACCTTGGACTTCCCAGACTCCAGAATTGTAAAAAATAAATTTCCGTTGTTTAAGCCACCTACACTATGCTATTTTTGTTATGGCAGTGTTAGCAGACTAATATACCTTCCTCCCTGTCTACCCTTCCAAAAATATAAACTCCCATCCCCACTTAATCCCCTGAGCCTTGCCAGATTCTTCATAGCACCAGGTCTCATTGTCCACCTCCCCATACTGTGGGCTCCATGTGGGCTGACAGTCTCCCTGCGGCATCCCAAGCACCAAGAATATTAGGCATTCAAATGATGTAATAAATGTATGAAAGGCCCATGAAAGGTGCAAGCTGAAAGCAGACCTCAATTACAGGAGAGCCAAGAACCTAGAACCTGTGACGAAATAAGAGGTTCGAAATAGCAAAGCCAGAGAAAAAATGAGAAGAACGGTACAGAGGACACAAAGGGCTCGTTTCAACCCAGAGGCTGCAGCGCACAGCTTAACCTGGAGAAGGATGGTTCCCTACCGAAAGAATAAAAGCAAGCCCAGAGAACAACTGGAGGAATAGCAGGGCATAAAAATGAATTAATGAGGTTACTGGGCACTGGGAACCAACAGACTGGTGTGCGGGAGTTTTATGGGCAAGGCCAGGAAACAGGTCAGGGAAGGACTGTAAGATGTTTAAGTTAAAAAAGGCTAAGAGGTTTCATCATCTATCCACTTAAAATCAATTAATAATAATAAAAAAAAAAAAGCCTAAGAGGATTAAATAAAAATACGTTTTTAAAAAGCTTCAATTTACATGTACAAAGCACTGCATAATTTCAAATTATTACTGCTTTTTTGAGTAGACAGTCTCACTCTGCTGCCCAGGCTGGAATGCAGTGGCTCAATCTCAGCTCACTGCAACCTCCACCTCCCAGGTTCAAGCAATTCTCCTGCCTCAGCCTCCTGCATGGCTGAAATTACAAGCACGCACCACCTAATTTTTGTATTTTTACTAGAGACAGGGTTTCACCATGGTGGCCAGGCTGGTCTCAAACTTCTGAGCTCAAGTGATCTGGCCACCTCAGCCTCCCAAAATGCTGGGATTACAGGCATGAGCTACCACGCCCAGCCCCGGCCTCCCGCTTTTAATTACCTTAACCAAAATGGGAAAATCCCTCAAGCTACCAGTGGTACTAGGAAACAGGTCTCCAAAGAGATCCCTGGTTTGTCTTTAGAGACACTGAACAGGATAGCAATAGCCAACTCAGGATTTCAAACACCCCACAAACTAGACCTTACACTGTGTGAGGGCAGAAGGCAGAGTTTATTCAACAAGTATTTGTCCAGCAGCACCTGGCCACCAAGTGGATGGACGAATGGGCAGAGGTAGATGGACAGAGTACTCGATGGGTGGCTACATGTGCTTGCCTGCCCCTGGGACACATGACTCATTTCTGCAATGCTACATCCACTGGAGTTTGCTACATAAATGAGATACGTAGTATGGTATGAAACCTACCAAAACCATCTACATTTTTCTAGCCAGGTACTTTTTTTTTTTAAGCTGGCCACCACACTTAGCTATGTTTTTTTATAGAAACAGGAGTCTTGCTATGTTGTCTAGCCTGGTCTCAAACTCCTGGCCTGAAACAATACTCCCACCTCAGCCTCCCAAAGTGCTGGGATTACAGGTGTGAACCACAACACCTGGCCCAGGTACTTTAATAAGCTTTTTTTTTTTTTTCGAGACCGAGTTTCACTCTTGTTGCCCATTCTGGAGTACAACGGCACGATCTTGGCTCACTGCAACCTCTGCCTCCCAGGTTCAAGCTATTCTCCTGCCTCAGCCTACCAAGTAGCTGGGATTACAGGCATGCACCACCACGCCCTGCTAATTTTGTATTTTTAGAAGAGATGGGGGTTTCTCCATGTTGATCAGTCTGGTCTCGAACTCCAAACTCCCAACCTCAGGTGACCCGCCTGCCTCAGCCTCCCAAAGTGCTGGGATTACAGGCATGAGGCACCTCGCCCAGCCAATAAGCATTTTTTAAACACATCAACAGATGTTTACACTTAATTGACTTAATTGACCATGCCACAGAGAATAGAGATAAAAACTGTCAAAATAAAAAGTTCCTGAAATACCTATTTTCTTAAAAAATCACCCTCCACTCTAAGCAAAGACACCAAAGACAAATGCCTTGGTATTAAAAGAAAGAAGTTAGCTGTTCTTTTGGCAAAGGAAATAGCCTAGAAAGCAGATACCTCATGCTAAGGATGTCACGTGGAACAGGCTGGACACACCTGCCGCCTCCCTTTAACTAGCAGGTGTGCCATGAGGGCTTACACTGGGCACACCCATGGGTGCCCAAAAGCTATTAAATTTGGGATGAATGAAAAGAGAACAGTAGCAATACATTCATAAGTGACCCTGATCGAGCCAACCATAACCCAGCAAAGAATTCTGAATTTTTGAGCTGAAAGGACCCTTTATAAATTTCACCAGGTTCAAACACTTTCAGGGCAGGCAGGCAACGTCACTTGCAAAGGTGAAAAGGCAGGTGCAGACAACCAGAAATGGTGAGGCCGGAACCCGACAGCATTCAAATACAAAACAAAAAATAAAAATGCTCCAGCCACCCCGATTCCAGCCTTTTGCTTCTGAGAGGAGGAAACCGACAGAGGGAGGTCACATGGCCAATTAGTGACAGCTCAAACCAGACTGTCTCCGGACTCCCGGTCCCATGTCCCCGCACATCCCGGGCCTTCTCTGCGCGCAGATGACCCAATTGTCAGCAGGGACTGCATCTTCCCCCGCCCGTCTCCCAGCACTGCAAGAATAAAAGTAGCACCTACTACAAACGCCGCAGACCCGGAAAGCCCTTATAGGTGACTTTCTTCCACCTGCAGTTGCCCTCATTTACCCTTTGCTCTGACAATCGATCATTTCCCATCAGTCACGTTTAAATCCCCAGCCTGAAGGCCGAGATTATCAGCTACCCACCCAAACGGGACATCTAGGACCAAATGAAGGAGAAAATCCTGCCTGCCCCTTAAAGTAGTCACACTCGAAATGTCATTCTTTTTCCCCCGAAAGGTGGCGACCAGGGGGACCCGCGACCCCCGGGGAACAGGCCAGAAAGGCCCGGGGGTCGGAGCAGCTGCTTCTAAAATTACTTGGCGCAGCCTTTGTAGAAGGGAAGAAAGCAAGAATGTAAAAGGCACCTTCTTGCCGCCCCTCCTGATGCCCCTGAATTACAGGGGACGAGACGATGCCCGCGCGCAGCACCTGGGGAGGGGCGAGGGAAGCGACCCCAGGACGCGCGGGCGCAGAGCCCGGGAGGAGGCGGCGGCGGCCAGTGGGGTGCTGTGGTAGCCCCATTCGCCTCCCCGCTGCGCGGCCTAAGGGCCCGAGCGCTGTGGCTGCCGCGGCGGGCAGGGGTGGGTACCCCGAGGGCCCGGCCCGGCCGGCGGGGCGGCAGGAGCTGAGGGCATCTCGGGCCCCCGGGCCAGGGTGGCCGGCAAACGCAGAGTCCCAGGAGACGGGTCGGAGTGGGGGCGCGCAGGCCGCGCCGCGGGGCCGGTGGGTGACAGCGCGCGGGGGCCGTGCCAGGCCGGCCTCGTGGGCGCGGCGGGCACCTCGCGTCTTGGCCGGCATGTGCGTCCCGAGGGCCGGGCAGGGGACGCGGCGGCCCGGCTCTCACCTGGCTGCAGCTCGCGTGGTTCCTGTCCTACCGCCGCGCCTCGGCGCCGCAGTGCCAGCTGCCGCCGCCGTCTCCGGTCCCCGCCACAGCCGCCTGCAAAATGGCGCCGCGGAGGGGCGGGTCGGGGGCGGGGAGCCGCGGAGCCGCCCGCCCCCGCGCGGGCCTGGGGCCCACCTCCCTCCCCGCCCCCGACCCCTGCCCTCGGGCCTCCCCCGGGGGAGGGGCTGCCCCTGGCACGCGGCAGCGCCCCCCGGAACGTCCTGGGCGTCACACCCAGCCGTCCGGTTCCCGTTCCTTTCATTTCCCTCCCCTGCGCAGAAAGATCGCCCCCCTCCGCGACCCTTCCCTTCAGTCACACCTGCTCCTGGGGACCCACCTGGCAAGCAGAGCGCTCGTCCCTGAGTGTCCCGGTCCGGGCCCCGCCTTTTTACCCTGCCTGCCACCGAGCCCTGTCCTTGCTCGAGCATGATAACCAGGCAGTTTGTGGTGCACTGGGCTCAGTGGGTTGGATGTTTTAAAACAATTTCAGCTCTTCTTCAGTTGTTAGGTTTTTTAACTTAACTGGAGAAGTAGTCCTCTTTACGTCATGCAGAGATGGTACCACAGACTAAGGCTTTTCAGACTTGAATTCCTTGGGAGTCGTGTTAGGCTAGGGGCGGATTCACATTCAGTGGCTCTGAGGCGCAGCTCAAAAGTCTGCACTTCTAAAATGACCCCAGGCGATGCCCCCGGGTGAGGTTCTTGGACCGCTGAGCGGAAAGGCCAAGTGTAAATCCCTGGCCTCGGTCTTCAGCGCTGGGCAGCCTCACTTGAGGACTTCATTAAGATGCAGATGGCTGGGCCCCACCCCCAGAGTTGCTGAGGCTGTAGGTCTGGCGTGAGGGTCCAGAATCTGCGTTTCTGGCAAGTTCCCAGGTGAAGCTGATGCTGCTGGTCCGGGGACCACAGGTATGGAGCCACTGCTGAAATCTGAATTCATTTTTTAAAACGTTCTAGTAATTAGTACTTTTTTAATACCTTCCATCTTGAAACCATTGGCATAGTTGCTTTACTAACCGAATTATAATTTACCAGTTCCCGGGCAACTCTTGCGAAACAGAATTGTGGACAGTGTCTGACCTCGTGGAGAGAAATTGATTTTATAATCAGAATTATTTGTGTGTTTTACACAACAGTTTTGGAAACTGACATCACACATATCAATGGGGTTGGGGGGGCAGCAACTACAGGAATTTTATGAAATAGGCAAAGTGTGGTCTGTGTCTTGACAAAAACGCAGTTATTAGAGAAATAAATGGGAAGACACATTATTATTTCCTTAGATTTAATTATTTTCGAGACAGGGCCTCACTCTGTGATCCAGGTGGGAACGCAATGGCACAATCAAGGCTGCAGCGTCAACCTTCCAGGCTCACGGGATCCCCCATCTTGGCCTCCTAAGTAGCTGGGATAACAGTAGCACAGTACCATGGATGGCTAATTTTTATTTTTTGTAGAGATGGGGGTTCTCATCTCTATGTTGCCCAGGCTGGTCTCAAACTCCTGGACTCCTGGACTCAAGCAGTCCTCCCAAAATGTTGAGATTACAGGCGTGAGCCCCTGTGTCCGGCCCAATAACAGTATTTTTTTTTTTTTCTAAAGATGGAGTTTCACCATGACTGCCAGGCTGGTTTTTGTTTTTTTTTTTTTTTTGAGACGGAGTTTCGCTCTTGTTGCCAAGGCTGGAGTGCAATGGCGTGATCTCGGCTCACCGCAACCTCCGCCTCCTGGGTTCAGGCAATTCTCCTGCCTCAGCCTCCTGAGTAGCTGGGATTACAGGCATGCGGCTCCCTTGCCCGGTAATTTTTTGTATTTTTAGTAGAGACGGAGTTTCACCATGTTGACCAGGATGGTCTCGATCTCTTGACCTCGTGATCCACCCACCTCGGCCTCCCAAAGTGCTGGGATTACAAGCGTGAGCCACCGCGCCCGGCCTGCCAGGCTGGTTTTGAACTCCTGACCTCAGGTGACCCATTCACCTCAGCCTCCCAAAGTGCTAGGACTACAGACATTAGCCACTGCGCCCGGCATAACAGTATTTATTATTTTTTTTTTTACTTTTTTTTTTTTTTTTTTTAAAGACGGGGTTTCACCATATTGCTCAGGCTGGTCTTGAACTCCCGACCTCAGGTGATCTGCCCACCTTGGCCTCCAAAGTGCTTGGATTACAGGTGTGAGCCACCATGCCCGGCCAACAGTATTTTTTAAATATAAAGGTTGGCTGGTGGGGCACAGTGGCTCACGCCTGTAATCCCACCACTTTGGGAAGCCAAGGTGGGTAGATCACGAGGTCAGGAGTTCGAGGCCAGCCTGGCCAATATGGTGAAATTTTGTCTCTACTAAAAACACAAAAATTAGCCAGGTGTGGTGGCATGAGCCTGTAGTCCCAGCTACTCGGGAGGCTGAGGCAGAAGAATCACTTGAACCCGGGAAGCAGAGGTTGCAGTGAGCCGAAATCGCACCACTGCACTCCAGCCTGGGCAACAGACTGAGACTCCGGAAATTCCACAAGGAAGAAGGATCGACAGAACTCAGAGTCGTCCCTCTTCATGTGAGACAAATGCCTATCTGACTGCTTCCTTTGATTCCATGGAAGGCTAATCAGAAACTCAAAAGAATGCAACCTTTTGTTCTTTATCTATGACCTAGAAGCCCCCTCTCCACCTTTCCCGCCTTTCTGGATGGAAAAAAATGCACATTTCACATATATTGATTGATGTCTCATGTCTCCCTAAAATGTATAAAAACAAGCTGTACCCTGACCACCTTGGGCACATGTCGTTAGGACCTCCTGAGGCTGTGTCACGGGCGCATCTTTAACCTTGGCAAAATGAACTTTCTAAATTGACTGAGACCTGTCTCAGATATTTGAGGTTCACAATTCCTACTGGGTGACAGCAAGGGGGAAAAAAAGTGTTGGGTTGCAAAATTCAATACACACTAGAATGTCGAATGTTTTCATCTTCATCAAAGATGGAGAAAATAAAAAACAAAGATGCTGTGACTGGCACCCACAAAAAAACTCACGCATTGCCAGTAGCCGTCTTTCTACACCAGTGAGAGTGTAGAGCATATTCCAGCCAACCTTTTTATTTTTTTTTTAAATAAATAAATAAAGATCGTAGATGTGTTCTGCTTAGCAAGGAATGTGGAGTCTTCTGATTAGAAAGGAAGTTCCAAGGTCCAGAACCCTGAGCTTTTAAGTCTACCCCTTCCCATCGTCATTTCATGAACTGTGGAATCTTCAGTACAGTACCTCCCTCTCCCTCTCTAGGCATTTACCATTTTTCTCTAACCTGAAAAACCTTCCAGAGCCGTCCTGCCTTCCCTTTCTCTCCCCAATCTCCCCCTATCACCCCTCAGGCACTTCCCCTACCTGTTTTTATCACATGTCATCTGTGACCTTCTAATTGCCAAAAACAATTGCAGGTTTGCAGCCCTTCTCTTCTTTGATGGCTCTGAAACAGTCCATTGACTTCTCACTTGAAACTCTATTCTTGTGATAATACCACTTTGTCTAACTATCCATACTTCTTCCTTCCCTCTCAGTGAAGTGAGTTTCTCAGGTTCCAGTCTAAAAATGTTAATATTTCCTCCTATCTCCTTTCTCCCCTGCCCTCTCCTTCTCTAACATCTCTGAAGGTCAGCCATCTCTCTCCTCGTGGTTCCTAAGCCTCTCTCTCTAGACAAGACAGACATCTTTCTGAACTTGTAGACACACTTCCAATTGTCGCTTAATCAACCTGCCCTGAATATTCTCCAGAAATTGCAAATAATCTCTAATTTTGATGCATGATTCTCTCCCATAACATACACTGGGTTTTTTGTTTTTTGTTTTTTTTGAAATGGAGTCTCGCAGTCATCAGGCTGGAGTGCAGTGGCGTGATCTCGGCTCACTGCAACTTCTGCCTCCTGGGTTCAAGCAATTCTCCTGCCTCAGCCTACCCAGTACCTGGGACTACAGGTGCCCGCCACCATGCCCAGCTAATTTTTGTATTTTTAGTAGAGACGGGGTTTCGCTATGTTGGCATGGTCTGATCTCTGTCCCTTGTGATTCGCCCACCTCGGCCTCCCAAAGTGCTGGGATTATGGACGTGAGCCACTGAGCCGGCCCTAACCTGGTTTCTTATCTGACTTCTCTCATTTTGCTACCAGAAACTTCGAACAGGCCTGTGAGTCCTTGCCCCGAAGCCTACATGTCCACTCTGTCATCTATGGTCAAGCTGGGAAGTATTTCTGGAATTCTCTTCTCATCCAACACAGACCCTCGCTGCCTCTTTCTTGGACTGTTAACCATCAAAAAAGTTTCTCTTTGGCCTGTTGGCCCTAAGACTAATCTCCTGAATCTATCCTTGTTATCATCCCAGAACATGGAACTGATAATCTCACACCCTTTCTGAAAATCCTTCAGGGCCTCCCAGTCAAAAGGATAACTAGAGGCCAGGCACGGTGGTTCAGGCCTGTAATCCTAGCATTCTGGGAGACCAAGGCTGGAGGATCGCTTTTGCCCAGGAGTTTGAGACCACCCAGGCAACATAGGGAGACCCCATCTTTGAAAAACTAAATAAATAAGTAATGTAACAGCTAAATAAAGAATAAACAATATAGGTCCTTTCCCAGTGTGGCATTTAAGGTACTTAACCTCTTCTCTTTTTTTTGGAAATTGTACTGCGGACAAAGTGGCTTTCGTATCAGCAGATAGCTCTGACTTCCATCTTTCAAAGTTCTTACAAATATTAAATGTGTATGAAGTGTTTATTCAGTGCACGAATATGTAGGTGTTTAATGTCATTATTTTTATGTAATTATTTTTACCATTATCATCAATTAAAAAAACATCAAAATTTTCCCATTCAGTTCCTTTTCCTTTTATTTTCCAGTCATCTTTCTATTACAGCGCAGACAAGATTTTTTCCTCCTCCCTTAACTTCGCTAAACTAAATCAGCAGAATATATCAAGAACGTTTCATGACCTGGTTAATTTGATTGAAATTTCAGTCATTTCCAGGCTGCGTTATTTTTGAGAGGTAATTGTAGCTTTGGGCTATTTCATCTTCATACAGTACTTGTCAATGTTATTTTCAACATCTCTCTGGAGTCTAGACCTGGGGCAAACTTTTTCTGGAAGGAGCTAGATAATAAATGTTTTAGGTTTTGTGGGTCAAGAGGTAAAATTGATATTATGTAGGTACAGTACTAATATAATGATAGAAAACAAATTTCCACAGATTTCTTATGAATGAAATTCAAAATATAATAATGATTGAGTATAATATTTTTAAAACACAGGTCTATTAATGAAAACAATAGAATTTGGGGGGGTGAGGAAAATAAGATTTTGCTTAATTGGGATTCAAGGTTAGTCTATCTTATCAAATTGGTGGCAAATGTTCATTGGTAAAAGCCAATTTTATGTATTTATTTTGAGACGGGTCTTGCCCTGTTGCTCAGGCTGGAGTGCCGTGGTACAAGCTCGGCTCACTGCAACCTCCACCTCCCAGGTTCAGGCAGCTCTCCTGCCTCAGCCTGAAGTAGATGAGATTACAGACAAGTGTCACCATGCCTCATTAATTTTTGAATTTTTGGTAGAGACAAGGTTTTGCATGTTGCCCAGGCTGTTCTTGAACTCCTGACCTCAAGTGATCCACCTGCCTTGGCCTCCCAAAGTGCTAGGATTACAAGCTTGAGCCACCACGCCCAGCCTTGTAAAAGGCATTTTTAGATGGTACAAAAACAGGGAGTGGGCCTTAGTTTGTGGATTCCCAATCTAGATAACTCCCTAAACTATGGGTTGTCTCGTCAGGGCAATACAAGACAGATAAGACTTTTAATTTTTAATAGAGCTGATTGACTGGGCACTGTGGCTAACACCCGTAATTCTAACACTTTGGGAGGCCAAGGCAGAAGGAATGCTTGATCCCAGTTCAATATCAGCTTGAGCAAAAAGGTGAGACCCCCATCTCTATAAGGCATACAAAATAAAAAACTAGCTGAGTGTGGTGACATACACATTTAGTTCCAGCTACTTGAGGGGATGAGGCAGGAGGATTGTTTGAACCCAGCAGTTTGAGACTACAGTTGAGCTATGATGGTGTCACCATATTCCAGCATGGGTGACAGAGCAAGACCCTGTCTCAAAAAAGAAAAAAAAAAAAAAAAAACCCAAGCCAGACTCAGTGGCTCATGCCTATAATCTCAGCACTTTGGGAGGCTAAGGCAGGTGGATTGCCTGACGTCAGGAGTTTGAGACCAGATTGACTAACATGGTGAAATCCCATCTCTCCTAAAAATTCAAAAGTTAGCAGGGTGTGGTGGCACATGCCTATAATCCCAGCTACTTGGGAGACTGAGGCAGGAGAATCACTTGAACCTGGGAGGCAGAGGTTGCAGTAAGCTAAGATTGTGCCATTGCACTCCAGCCTGGGCAACAAGAGTGAAATGCCATCTCAAAAA
>NW_016107346.1:7652762-7654841 GCF_001604975.1 Cebus imitator | reverse complement strand
TTCACAAAGCTGTACAATCATTACTACTATTTTAGAATGTTTTCATCACTCCTAAAAGAAACTCCATCTCTATTAACAGTCATTTCCTATTTATCCCCTTCCCCAGCCCCTGGCAACCACTAATCTTCACTCTCTTTCTATGGATTTGACAATTCTGAACAATTAGTATAAATGGAATTATATACTAATATTTGATCTTTTGTGACTGGCTTCTTTCACTTACCATGTTTTCAAGGTTCACCTACATTGTAGCATGTTTCAATATTTCATTCCTTTTTTCATTGTGATAAAATATACGTATAATAAAGTTTTCTTTTTTTTCTTTTTTTGAGGCATATTTTTGCTCTTGTTTCCCAGGCTGGGGTACAAAGGTGTGATCTTGGCTCACTGCAACCTCTACCTCCTGAATTCAGGCAATTCTCCTGTCTCAGCCTCCTGAGTAACTGGGATTACAGGCATGCGCCACCATGCCTGGCTAAGTTTTGTGCTTTTAGTAGAGATGGGGTTTCACCATGTTGGTCAGGCTGGTCTCAAACTCCTGACCTCAGGTGATCTGCCTGCCTCAGCTTCCCAAAGTGCTAGGATTACAGGTGTGAGCCACTGCACTGGGCCAAAGTTTACCTTTTTAACCACTTTTAAGTGTACAACTCAGTGGCATTAAGTGCCACTCCAGGCTGGGCAACAGAGTGAGACCCTGTCTCCCCTGCAACCCACTGCCCCCTGAAAAAAGAGAGCAATAAGGCCAGGTGTGGTGGCTCATGCCTGTAATCCCAGCACTTTGGGAGGCCGAGGCAGGCGGATCACAAGGTCCTTAATATCGTCTGGATCATTCTTGCTCAGAAAGTCCCACCCTGGCCTCTCCTGGAGCCCCCCTGAGTCCCTAGGCTGGTGCAAGTATACTCCATGCATCACAGCTTTCAGAGTGAAATGTATGGAAATGAGTCGTTTTTCTGTTTCTCTCCCTCACTGATTGTCAGCACATCCAGGGCAGAGATCTCAGTTTAATTCTGTATGCCAGTGCCTCAGATGGTGCCTACCACACAGTAAGTACTCAGTGATTCAGTTAGTACTGAAGTACTCAGTGATTTGAGCTGTTCCACCAAGCCAACAGGGGCTGCCCACTGATGAGAGGTGAGATGTGAAGGGAAAGAACTCAGGATTAACCCCCAGGTCCTGGAGAACTGGAAACTGAATTAGTCAGGGTTCTCCTGAGAAACAGAACCAACAGAATAGAGAGAGGGATATATAAGAAGATAAAGAAGAGGGGATTTATTGCGGGAATTAGCTTACATGATTCTAAAGGCCGAGAAGTCCCACCGTCTGCAAGCTGGGGAACCTGGAAAGCTGATGGTATTGTTCAGCCTGAGTCTGAAGACCTGAGTACCTGGCGTTCTGGTGTCCAAGGGCAGGAGAAGATAGATGGCCCCGCTCCAGAAGAGGGTGCGAATGTGCCTTCACCCTGCCTTTTTGTTCTGTCTGGACCTGCAGTGGATTGGATGATGCCTGCTCACGTTGGTGAAGGCAGAACTTTTCTGTCTATTGATTTAAATGCTTATCTTCTGCAAACACTGTTCCAGATAGACCCAGAAATAATGTTTTACCAGCTATCTGGGCATCTCTTAGCCCAGACAGGTTGATACCTGTAATTAACCATCAGATAAGCCAAGTGGAAAACATAGTTTACGGGCAAAACACAGAAGGCTCCAATGCCAGGGTACAGAAACTGCGCTTTTGGGACGGGAACTGTGACTCAGACATGTAATCCAGCACTTTGGAAGGTTGAGGTGGGCGGGTGGCTTGTGCCCAGAAGTCAAAGACCAGCCTGGGCAACATGATGAAACTCCATTTCTATAGAAAATACTAAATTTGCTGGGCATGGTGGCTCACACCTGTAACCCCAGCACTTTGGCAGGCCAAGATGGACAGATCACCTGAGGTCAGAAGCTTAAGACCAGCCTGGCCAACATGGTGAAACCCCATATCTACTAAAAATACAAAATTAGCCAGGCGTGGTGGTGGGTGCCTATAATCCAAGCTACTCCGGATGCTGTGGCAGGAGAATCACTTGAACCCAGGAGG
>NW_016107346.1:7646181-7650992 GCF_001604975.1 Cebus imitator | reverse complement strand
GGCTCACTACAACCTCTGCCTCAGCCTCCCAAGTAGCTAGGATTCCAGGCACCCACCACGCTGCCTGGCTAATTTTTGTATTTTCAGTAGAGACGGGGTTTCATCATCTTGGCCAGCCTGGTCTTGAACTCCTGACCTCAGGTTATCCACCTGTCTCGGTCTCCCAAAGTGCTGGGATTATAAGTGTGAGCCACTATGGCCAGGCTTGTTCCCTGTTTTAAGCAGCTTTGTCCTTCTCTGAGGTGGGGCCTGGGGCAGAAGGACAGGTCAAGCAGCTTGAGCTGGTCCCAGGTATTGTCTCCAGGAATGTGTGCTTTAAAAAAGAGTGATCCTTGCACTGTACTGCAGGATGTAAAGGTTTAAGTCTGAATATTTCTTTGATCTTAAAATAAATGGGTTATACAACTCACGAAGCCTTGGAGAAAAAAGGCGCAGCGTCCCTTCCGTGCCTCCACCTTGCTCGGTGACCTTGGGGAAATCATGTAACCAAACTACACATAGTTTTCCTCATATGCAAACTTGAGATAATTTCATCTGCCCTATACACTGCCTAGGTTGGTATGAGGGTTAAATGAGGTAATTGACGTGAGTGTGCTTCCTGCAGATGTTTTTACCGCCTTTTACAAATACCATGTAAGAACCCTAATCTAGCTGTGGAACTGAACCCACAATTGGTCTTTGAGCCATAATATCCAACACTCAGTTTTTCCCTAGGTGATATTTGTCCTCTGTCTGGATTAAATTCTGTTCTCTTTGTTTTTGATAAGGTCTCCAGTTTGTAAGGTCACTTGGAATTCGGGTCCTTTGTGCCCAGATTGTTGGCTGCACCACTCACTCACCTCCTATAAGTTAATACAGCTACTCTTCATTAGTCATGTGCTATCTGGCAGGCACTGAGCTAGACACCACTGACAAAATGGTGAATAAGAAACTCATTGGCCAGGCAGTGGCTCACGCCTGTAATCGCAGCACTTTGGGCTGAGGTGGGTGGATCACTTGAGGTCAGGCTTTTGAGACCAGCCTGGGCAATATGGTGAAACTGTCTCTACTAAAAATACAAAAAGTATCTGGGCGTGGTGGCACACACCTGTAGTCCCAGCTACTTGGGAGGCTGAGACAGGAGAATCAATTTAACCTGGGAAGCAGAGGTTGCAGTGAGCCAAGATTGTGCCACCACACTCCAGCCTGGGCGACAGAGCAAGTCTCCATCTCAAAAAAAAACAGCAAAAAAAGAGATTTACTAAGTCTGCCCCCAGTAAGCCTGCATGCTGGTAGGTACGGGAGGACAGAAGATAACTTACTGCACAACCAGCATCTGGCTGGGCTCCTGGTACTCAGTGGACTTATGTTCTAAGACATGAGATGGCAACCAAGAAATAAACAAAAAATAATTATGTGCTTTCTCTGCTCACATGCGGTGTGGTGGCAGCAGGTGTGGCCTCAACATGCAGAGCAATGATAGTGAGTTTGTGGACGTGTATGAAATGCTCCACCAGCAACCGCATCATCAGCACCAAGGACCATGCCTCCACCCAGATGAATGTGGCTGAGATTGACAAGGTCACGGGCAGGTTTAACAGTCAGCTTAAAACCTACGCTCTCTGTGGGGCCATTTGAAGGATGGGTGAGTGAGATGACTCTATTCCCCGATTGTCCAATGCTGATGGCATCGTCTCAAATAATCTTTATTTTTCTTGAGATGAGGTCTCCCTGTATTGTTCAGGCTCAAGTGCAGTGGTTCAATCTTGGCTCACTGAAACCTCTGCCTCCCAGGCTCAAGTGATCCTCCTTCCTCAGCCTCCTGCGTAAGGACCACAAATATGCAGCACTACGCCCAGTGAATTTTATTTTGGTAGTGACAAGGTTTTGCTGTGTTTCCCAGGCTGATCACGAACCCCTGAGCTGAAGCAATCCGCTCACCTCGGCCTCCCAAAGTGCTGGGATTACAGGCATGAGCCACCATGGCTGGCCTCAAATAACTATTAACTAGAGAGAATCATGAATGTGGAATATTTGTCATAAATAAATAGTGAAAACCTAAGAAGAGTAATTATTATTCCTATGTTGGTAATAAATCTAAAATGAACCCGAGGACAAGGCTGGGATCAAAGTTGGGGGACAACTTAGGTAAGATGATAAAGGATGAAGAAGGTGACATTATTGCTGAGACTCAGCAAAGCCAGTTATGCAGAGACCTGGGAGAAGAACATTTCGGGAAGTGCAATAGCAAGAGCAAAGGTCCTGAGGCAGGAAAGAACGTGCCATGCTCGAGGAATTGCAAAGCAGTCAGTGTGACTGGGACATGGAAGGTAGGAGGGAGAATAAGATGAGATGAGATTAGAGAAGAGGTAATGAAGAGGCCAGGGAAAACAAGGCTCCTAAATAGGATGGGGAGTCAGTAAAGGGTTTGAGGAGGGGTTTATGTTTTGTTGTTGCTGTTACAGGGTCTCAGTCGCCCAGGCTGCAGTGCAGTGGTGCAGTTATGGCTTGTCGCAGCCTTGAACTCCTGGGCTCAAGCGATTCTCCTACCTCAGCCTCCCACGCAGTTGGTACTACAGGCCCATGCCGCCATACCTGGCTTAATTTTTAAATTTTTGTCCAGAAGGGGTGTCCCTGATTATGCTGAGAACAAAATAACAGAACAACAACAAAAAAAAAAAAATAGAAAGAAAGAGGCCGGGTGCAGCGAGTCATACCTGTAATCCCAGCACATTGGGAGGCCAAGGCAGGCAGATCATGAGGTCAAGAGATCGAGACCATCCTGGCCAATATGGTGAAACTTCATCTCTACTAAAAATACAAAAATTAGCTGAGCGTGGTGGTGTGCACCTGAAGACCCAGCTACCTGGGAGGCAGAGGTTGCAGTGAGCCGAGATTGTGCCACTGCACTTCAGCCTGGAGACAGAAAGAGACTCCACCAAAAAGAAGGAAGGGAGGGAGGAAGGGAGGGAAGGAAGGAAGATGTAAGGAAGGAGAGAGGGAGGGAGGGAAGGGAGGAAGGAAGGAAGGAAGGAAGGAAGGAAGGAAGGAAGGAAGGAAGGAAGGAAGGAAGGAAGGAAGGAAGGGAGGGTTAAAACTTTTTTTTTTATTTTAAAGAGATGGAGTCTCCCTGAGCTGCCCGAGCTGATCTCAAACTCCTGGACTTAATTGATTCACCTGCCTCAGCCTCCCAAAGTACTGTGCTGGGATTATAGGTGTAAGCCACCATGCCTGACCTATTTAGATTTTAAGAAGATCTCTTTGGCTGGAGTGGGAGAATGGGTTGAAGCGGCAAAGTGTAAAGCAAAGAACAGGAATTACAGGAGTTCAGGTTGCAAGACAGTGGACTGGCCAGGGGTAAAAGCAGTGGAAGTGGAAATATGGAGCAAATTCAAGATACACTTTAAAGACTCGTTGGGCACAGTGGCCTTTAATCTCAGCACTTTGGGAGGCTGAGGCAGGTGAATCACTTGAGGTCAGGAGTTTGAGACTAGGCTGCTCAACATGGTGAGACCCCCGTTTCTACTAAAAATACAAAAATCAGTCGGGTGTGATGGCACATGCCTATAATCCCACCTATTCGGGAGACTGAGGCAGGAGAATTGCTTGAACCCGGAAGGCAGAGGTTGCAGTGAGCTGAGATCACACCACTGCACTACAGCCTGGGCAACAGTGAGACTCCATCTCAAAAAAAAGATCGGGCACAGTGGCTCATGCCTGTAATCACAAAACTTTGGAAGGCCCAGGCAGGCAGGTCACCTGAGGTCAGGAGTTTGAGACTAGCCTGACCAAAATGGATAAACTCTGTCTCTACTAAAAATACAAAATTAGCCAGGCATGGTGGTGCATGCCTGTCATTCCAGCTACTCGGGAGGCTGAGGCAGGAGAATTTCTTGAACCCGGGAGGGGGAGGTTGTGGTGAGCCAAGATCACACCATTGCATTCCAGCCTGGGAAACAAGCAAAACTCTGTCTTGAAAAAAAAAAAAAAAATTCATAGAAGCAGATTTGAGATAAAGATTTGTTTGTAAGTGATTTATTGTAAGTGATTTATGAAGGAAAGCCTCCCAAGAGAACCTGGTAAGGGAGTGTCTTTCTTGCTGCCTTGGATAGTCTTGAGCTCCTGGAGTCAGGAGATCCGTCCACCTCCCAAAGTACTAGTATTACAGGCACGTGCTGTCACGCCTGTCCTGGTAAGGGACTTTCTTACCAGTGAGTGAAAGTAGAATAGGAAAGGAGAAGGAGCTAAAAGGAGGGTCATGGGCCTAACACATCGAGAGATGGAGGCAAGCAGATCACTTGATCCCAGGAGTTAAAGGCTGCAGTGAGCCACGATTGCACCACTGCACTCCAGCCCCCAGCCCAAGTGACAGAGGGAGACCTTGTCTCAAAAAAATAAAAAAAAAAATGGGTGATTTTAGGTAAGGTCTCAGCCTCAGCCTCATCTCCATGAAGTTCTGGAATATAAATTATATTTCCAAGTTTGTTCCTTTTCAAAGCAAGGGAGCTGGGCCTCATATCATAGCAGTTGTCAGTCAAGATGTAAACTTCTAGCCTCTCTGCATTTTTAGGCAGGCAGAATTGAGGACAATTCTTCAAAGAAAACATAGATATAAGCCCAGCGAATCCAGGGCAGTGACCCATAGAAATGGTCATTGGACCTTTCGGCATGTGGAGGGTGCACCTGGAGCGTCCACTAACGCTCCATATAGGTTTAAAATGTTTCTTAGGGGCCAGGCGCGGTGGCTCATGACTGTAATCCCAGCACTTTGGGAGGCCAAGGCAGGCAGATCACCTGAGGTCAGCAGTTCGAGACCAGCCTGGCCAAGATGG
>NW_016107346.1:7642835-7645636 GCF_001604975.1 Cebus imitator | reverse complement strand
TGTGTTTTCACCATGTTGGCCAGGCTGGTCTTGAACTCCTGACCTACCCACCTTGGCCTCCCAAAGTGCTAAGATTACAGGCGCGAGTCACCGTGCCCGGCTAAAAAGGTTTTAAAGAAAAGTATGGGTGAGAAGTGATTAATTTTGTGGCACTGGGGACAGACAGGAAGAGCCACACTGGAAAAAACCCAGCTACATGAGCCTTAGCCTCTCTGGGCATCAGATTATTCACCTGTGAAATGGGTCAATTACAATAATATTAAAAAAAAAAAATAGTAAGGCTGAGTGCAGTGGCTCACGCCTGTAATCCCAGCACTTCAGGAGGCCAGGGCGGGTGGATCACCTGAGGTCAGGAGCTCAAGACTAACCTAGTCAACATGGAGAAACCCCGCCTCTATAAAAAAAAATAAAATAAAAATAATTTTTAAAAATGATAGTGGTAGTGACATTTATTGAGTACTTCACTGTGATCTAGGTACAGATTGTTCCAAAGACTTTACAACTGTTATTTTTGTTTAATCCTCACAACAACTATGGAGTAGGCACATTTATTGCTTCCATGTGACAAAGGGAGACAGTGAGGCTCCGGGAGGTTAATAATTTGCCTGGCACAGTGGCTCATCCCTGTAATCCCAGCACTTTGGGAGGCCCAGGCAGGCAGATCACTTGAGCCAAGGAGTTCAAGACTAGGCTGGACACCATAGTAAGACCCTATCTCATTTTTTTGTTTTTGTTTTTGTTTTGTGAGACGGATTTTGCTCTTGTTGCCCAGGCTGGAGTGTAGTGGTGCGATCTTGGCTCACTGCAACTTCCACCTCCCGGGTTCAAGCAATTCTCCTGCCTCAGCCTCCCGAATAGCTGGGATTACAGGCATGTGCTACCACCCTCAGCTAATTTTGTATTTTTAGTAGAGACGGGGTTTCTCTATGTTGGTCAGGCTGGTCTCCAACTTCCGACCTCAGGTTCCGATCTTCCCATTTCGGCCTCCCAAAGTTCTGTGATTATAGGTGTGAGCCACAGCGCCTGGCTAACAAGTCCCTATCTCTATAAAAATTACAAAACAAATTAGCCAGGTGTGATGGTGAAGTCCCAGCTACTTGCGGGGATGAGGATTGCTTCAGTCAGGGAGGTCGAGGCTGCAGTGAGCCGTGTTCAAGTCACCACTCCAGCCTGGATGACGGAGTGAGACCCCGTCTCAAAATAAAGAAACAAATAAAGGTTCTATAGATAGTCCTTTCCTCAAAAGATTCTGAGAAACATTAAATGGCAGCCATAAATAATAATTATTGGCTGAGTGCAGTGGCTCACACATATAATCCTTGCACTTTGGGAGGCCAAGGCAGGAGGATCCCTTGAGTCCTGGAGTTTCAGACCAGCCTAGGGAGTATAGAAAGACAGCCCCCCACCATCTCTACAAAAAATTGCATAATTAGCTGGGCGTGGTGGTTCGTACCCGTAGTCCCACCTACTTGTGGGGCTGAGGTGGGAGGATTGCTTGAGCCCAGGAGGTCTAGGCTGCAGTGAGCTGTGATCCTGCCATGCATTCTGGTCTGGGCAAAAGAGTGAGACCTTGTCTTAAAAAAAAAAAAAAAAATATTGTTATCATCATCATTTTTTACGTCGTTATTATTAGAAATGACAGGGGCATGAACCACTGCTCCCGGCCTTTATTTATTTATTTTTAGAGATGGGGTCTTACCCAGGCTGGCCTTGAACTCCTGGGCTCAAGCAATCCTCCTGCCTAGGCCTCTGGAAGTGCTGGATTACAGACATGAGTCACCACACCCTGCTTTGTCTCATTATTGATGATGCAAGTCAATTCCTTTTTTTTTTTTATTGTGATAAGATATATCATTCTAACCATTTTTAAGTGTACAGGTCTATAGTCTTAATAACATTCACATCGTTAGGCAACCATCCCCACCATCTATCTCCAGAACATGTTCATCTTCCCCAACTGAAACTCTACCCATTATACATTAACTCCCTATTTTCCCTCCCCGCCAGGCCCTGGCGACCCTCTTCTACTGTCTCTATGAATTTGATGACTCTAGGCACTTCATACAAGTGGAATCATATAATATTTGTCTTTTTGTAACCCGATGATTTCGCTTAGCACAATGTCCTCAAGCTTTTTCATCTGTATTGTAGCATGTATCGGGAGTTCCTTGCGGTTTTTTTGTTTTGTTTTGTTTTGTTTTTTGAGGTGGAGTTTTTGCTCTGTTGCCCAGGCTGGAGTGCAACGGTGTGATCTTGGCTCACCGCAACTTCCACCTCCTGGGTTCAAGCGATTCTCCTGCCTGAGCCTCCCAAGTAGCTGGGATTACAGGCATGTGCCACCATGCCAGGCTAATTTTGTATCTTTTTAGTAGAGATGGGTTTTCTCCATGTTGGTCAGGCTGGTCTTGAACTCCCAACCTCAGGTGATCTGCCGCTTTGGCCTCCCAAAGTGCTGGGATTACAGGCATGAGCCACTGTGCCTGCCAGTTCCTTGCCTTTTAAGACTGAATAATATTCCACTGTATACATATATCACATTTCATCAATGTATCCACTGATGGACACTTGGGTTGCTGTCACCCCTTGGCTACACTGCTATGAATGTGGATGTACACATATCTCTGAAAGACCTCATTTTCACTTTTTTGGGGCATGTACCCAGAAGTGGAATTGCTGAATCATATTGCAGTCCTATATTTAGGTTTTGAGGAATTGCCATACCATTTTCCACAGCAGCTGCACCATTTTATGTTCCCATCAGCAATGCATCAGAGGTCCAATTTCTCCCCATTCTTACCAAC
>NW_016107346.1:7639481-7640895 GCF_001604975.1 Cebus imitator | reverse complement strand
ATACATATATACACATACATGCATACATATAAAATACATATTTTTTAGTTTTTGTAGAGACGAGGGTTTGACAAGTTGGTCTGGAACCCCTGGGCTCAAGTGATCCTCTCACCTCAGCCTCCCAAAGTGCTGGGATTAGAGATGTGAGCCACTGTGACCAGCCTCACTCTCTCACTCTCTCTCTTTTTTTTCCCTGAGGCATAGCCTCAAGAAGTCCCAATAACATGTGCCTCCTGGCCTCACTCTTGATAGTGTTTTCTTTTTTCAGTTTTTACAGTTTTATTTAAATACAGAATGTGCACAAGAGCTGTCTATTCATTTTCTTCACTGCGCAGCCTGGCATTGGGGTTGGTGATTCTGATGGCCAGATGGGCAGTTCTTTCCACGATGGCTTTGTGGTTCTTGGAGGAAACATTGTGAGCAATCTCAGCACAGTAAGATTTGTTGCACATCAGCAGCACTTCCGGCTCCTTCATGTTGTGGACCGGGAAGTTCCGGAAGCCACTGAGCAGCATGTGCTTTTCTTTTTGTTGCTCCCATAACCAATGTTGGGCATCAAGATCTGGCCCTTGAAGCTTCTATGAACCTGCTGTCAATACCTCTGGGTTACTGCCAATTATGCTTAACTTTGACATATCAGTCTGACTGGTGCTGGATGAACTTCTTGGTTCTCTTTTTGATGATCTTGGGCTTCAGAAGGTGTCTGAGGGTGGCCATGATGCCAAGGAGGCGATGGCTGCCACATTCGTAGGCAGTGCCAAGGAAGAGAGATGATAGTGTTTATTGATGTACAAAAGTTTTTAATTTTGATGAGGTCCAATTTATTTTTCTTTTGTTACCTGTAGTTTCAGAGTCATATCTATGAAATTATTGCCAATTCTAATGTCGTAAAGATTTTTTTCTAAGTGTTGTGTAGTTTTTTTAAAGACGGGGTTTCACCATGTTGGTCAGGCTGGTCTTGAACTCCCAACCTCAGGTGATCCACCCGCCTTGGCCTCCAAAGTGCTTGGATTACAGGTGTGAGCCACCACGCCCGGCCAGTGTTGTGTAGTTTTTACTGTTATGGTCTTTGATCCATTTTGGTCATATTTTTGCATATGGTGTTAGGTAAGGATGCAACTTCCTTCTTTTGCATGTGGATATCCAGTTTTCCCAGCACTATTTGTTGAAGAGACTGTCTTTTCTACATTAAAAGGTAGTGGCTCCTTTGTTGAAAATCAATTGATCATATATATGAGGGTTTATTTTAGGGCTCTCTATTCTCTTCTGTTGGTCTATATGTCTGTCCTGATGCCAGTATCACACTGCTTTCATTACTGTGGGTTTGTAGTAAGTTGTGAAATCAGGAGGTATGAGTCCTTCAACTTTGCTCTTCTTTTTCAATGCTGTTTTGACTATTTGAGGAATGTAGGTA
>NW_016107346.1:7636031-7637884 GCF_001604975.1 Cebus imitator | reverse complement strand
AGACACAGTCTCCTCTGTCGCCCAGGCTGGAGTGCAGTGGTGCGATCTCAGCTCATTGCAACCTCTGCCTCCCGGGTTCAAGTGATTCTCCTGCCTCAGCCTCCTGAATAGCTGGGATTACAGGTGCACACCAACACATTTGGCTAATTTTTGCATTCCTATTTTTTATTTTATTTAATTAATTAATTTTTTTAAGATGGAGTTTCACCATGTTGGCCAGGCTGGTCTCAGACTTCAAGTGATCCACCCGCCTTGGCCTCCCAAAGTGCTGGGATTACAGGCGTGAGCCAACACGCCCAGCCAATTTTTGCATTTTTAGTAGGGACGGGGTTTCACTATTTTGGTCAGGCTGGTCTCGAACTCCTGACCTCATGATCCACCTGTCTCGGAGTTCAGCACTCCCATCCAAAGTGCTGTGATTATAGGCGTGAGTCACCGCGCCTGGCGGAATGCAGGTACTTTTTAAATAGGACTCCTAGAGGTACCAAGGAAAGAATGATTCATAACAGTTGCTGCTAACATACTTTAGGAAGAATGTTGTGGCTGTGTCTGGCCCATCTCATGGGTTTGGTGACCCTACTGCCTGAGCCAAGAAGTATTACTAGAATGCATGCTCTGATAATGGTAAAAGCATTACCTTACATAGCTATATGCCATACATATTTAACTTATTAAAATGTACAAAATAGGCCGGGTGCAGTGGCTTATGCCTGTAATCCCAGCACCTTGGGAGGCCAAGGTGGGTAGATCGCTTGAGGTCAAGAGTTCAAGACCAGCCTGGCCAACATGACAAAACCCCATCTCTACTAAAAATACGAAAATTAGCCAGGTGTGGTGGTGCTCGCCCGTAATCCAAGCTACTCGGGAGGCTGAGGCCGGAGAATCGCTTGAACCCAGAAGGCAGAGATTGCAGTGAACTGAGATTGTATCACCGTACTCCAGCCTGGGCAACAGAGTAAGACTCTGTCTCAGGAAAGCAGAAAGAAAAGGAAAGAAAACAGAGAAAAGAAAAGAAAAGAATCCTACAAAATAGCATGATAGCATGGAATCAGAAATCTGAGATGTCTCGTCTCTGTACACACCCATAATTTCAGTTTATCCGAACACTTCTGCTTGTTTCTGTTCTCCGCTTTCCTGACCCACCTCCTACCTTCTTTTTCCTGCATTCAGATGCTACTTGCAAGTCATTTTTATCTATTTTTATATTTTTCCCCTGCAGACGACTTTTTAAAACTCTATGCTGTAACTGTACTGATTAAAAACAAGGAATACATTTACCTGGTTCCAAATTCAAAGGTAAAAAGACCCAGGATGAAAGTCTCCCTGACATTCCTGCCTCCCTCCTCCCAATTTCCCCTCTCCAGCAACAACCACTCTTAAGGCTTTCTTGTATTTCCTTCTCAATACATACATTTATACATATACATTCATGAGCTGGATGCAGTTCAAGAATGAATTCCAGCAACTCAGAAGGCTGAGGATGGAGGGCCACTTGAGCCCAAGGGTTCAAGGCTGCCGTGCAGGAGTTCACACCACTGCACTCCAGCCTAAGTGACAGAGGGAGATCCCAGCTCTAAAAACAAAACAAAAACGTTCTGTGCATAGCCAAGTAAAAAGAACTTCCTGACACAGCAAAAGGGCAGCTCATGTGCCGTGTGCTCCTACAGATTTTCATCTGCCAGCAGGTAGGCCCTGGACCCTGCACCAGAGGGCTAGATGGGAACTAGGAAGATCCTCAGCAGCCTTGTGGCAGGCTGTGCATGGGGGTGGGGGTTGAGGGTTGAGATTCCTTCCACCCTGGAGTGCCTGCATCCAAGCTCTCAGGAGGTGGCATCTTTTTTTTTTTTTTTTTG
>NW_016107346.1:7630042-7634496 GCF_001604975.1 Cebus imitator | reverse complement strand
ACCGTGCTGGCCAGGCTGGTCTCCAACTCTTGACCTCACGATCCGCCCGCCTTAGCTTCCCAAAGTGCTGAGATTACAGGCGTGAGGCACCGCGCCAGCCCCCTCCACCTTTTCTACTTTCGTGATTCCCCTAGGCACCTCTTCCCGAAATCTGGGAGGCTTGCCTAACTCATTCCCATAGTCTTGCACATAGTCTGTAAATTACCAAATCTACAGACTGGCACTCCCAGATGCGCCTGACTCACCTAGAGTTTATTTGTCCTTTGCTCTTTTTTTCCTTCCCTCCCTCCTTCCTTCCTATTATCTGCCCCCCTACCCTGACCCCAGGTTAGAAAAACTAAAGTTTGAGTATTCTCTTTTCAGTTTTTTAAATTGTTCTCAAAGTTAAACCCTGGCTACCAGGATTAAAATGTCAGGAGATTTCACACTGGAATCTGGATTTTATGTTTCTCTTGAAAAATCAATGCTGTTTCATTATAGTCTCAATTTGGAAAAAAAAAAAAAGAAAGAAAGCAAGAAAGAAATCAGGCTGGGCACAGTGGCTCACTCCTGTAATCCCTGCACTTTGGGAGGCTGAGGTGAGCAGATCACCTGAGGTCAGGAGTTTGAGACCAGCCTGGCCAACATGGTGAAACCCCGTCTCTACTAAAAATACAAAAAGATTAGCCAGACGTGATGGCAGGCACCTGTAATCCCAGCTACTCAGGAGGCTGAGGCAGGAGAATCACTTGAACCCTGGAGGCAGAGGTTGCAGTGAGCCCGAGATCATGTCACACCACTGCACTTTAGCCTGGGCAACAAGAGTAAAACTCCGTCTCAAAACAAAAAAAGAAAGAAAGAAAGAGAAAAAAATAATAAGTCCTGGCAATGCCTCTGTTCTGGCATGACCACAAATCACAATCTCATGGGCCAGAGCTAAGGATCCCCTGTCCCTATGAGGTGGGCATCTCTCAACTACTCACTACTCCCCACAAAAAGACCTCCTCATTTATTTATGGGACCTCCGTGGCCCAGTAGGTGACTGGATGTGAAACGCCTGGTTCAAGTCCTTATTAATGCAAGCTTGAAGGTTGGCTGGTTTGTTTTGAGACAGAGTCTTACTCTGTCGCCCAGACTGGAGTGCAGTGGTGTGATCTTGGCTCACTACAGCATCCGCCTACCTGGTTCAAGCAATTCTCCTGCCTCAGCTTTCCAAGTAGCTGAGACTACAGTTACCATGCCCAGCTAATTTTTGTATTTTTAGTAGAGACAGGGTTTTTCCATGTTGGCCAGGCTGGTCTCGAACTCCTGACCTCATGTGATCCTCCTGCCTGACCTCCCAAATTGCTGGGATTACAGGTGTGAGCCACCGTGCCCAGCTGCAAGACCTTATCTCTTAAAAACAAGAACAGCTGGCTGGGTGCGGTGGCTCACGCCTGTAATCCCAGCACTTTAGGAGGCTGAAGTGGGTGGATCACAAGCCTAGGAATTCAAGACCAGCCTGGCCAATACAGTGAAACTCCCACCTCTACTAAAAATATAAAAATTAGCTGGACGTGGTGGCATGCGCCTGTAGTCCCACCTACTTGGGAGGCTGAGGCAGGAGAATTGTTTGAACCTGGAAGGCAGAGGTTGCTGTGAGCCAAGATCAGGCCACTGCACTCCAGCCTGGGCAACAGAGTAAGATTCCGTCTCAAAAAGCAACAACAACAACAACAACAAAAACATCAACAGCTGCCTCATCAACAGCAACAACAAAACCCAGATTCTGATTCAGTAGATCTCGGTGGCGCATGAGATTCTGCATTTCTCACAAGTTTCCAGGTGATGCTGGTGTTGCTGGTGTACAGACCACACCTGGAGGAGCAGGGATTAGTCTCCTTTTCCATAGTCCATTTTGCACATCACTGGGGATTTATTTTTCTAGTACATTATGTTTCTAGAATTCCAGTGGTTGTGGAATATCCATGGCAGTTACTGTTTACTGTTTGGTTTTTTAAAACCACAGAATCTTTTGGCTTCCCAAACAGTGTTACTGCTCAGATCCCTGTGCACAGTGTACAAGTCAGACCTAGTAGGTGCTAACTGAAGTCAAACAGGAGGCCCTGCAAGGTGGCTCACGCCTGTAATCCCAGCACTTTGGGAGGTCAAGGCTGGCAGATCATGAGGTCAGGACCAGCTGAGACCAGCCTAGCCAATATGGTGAAACACCCGTCTCTACTAAGAATACAAAAATTAGCTGGGCATGGTGGTGCACGCCTGTAGTTCCAGTTACTCAGGAGGCTGAGGCAGGAGAATCGCTTGAACCCGGGAGCAGAGGTTGCAGTGAGCCGAGATCACACCACTGCACTCCAGCCTGGGTGACAGAGTGAGACTCCGTCTAAAAAAAAATGAGGAGGCCCTGAAAAATATCACTCTGAAATCTACCTCCCCACTCCCTGATCTCCAGGTCCCCGTGTCCAAACCACAGGAATTTGAAACTGTGGAACTCAGTTAAAAATCAGAGATCTCATTCTGGTATTCCAAGGCTTTAGGAGTTAAGTAACTTGCCCAAGGCTACACAGCTGCAAAACCCCGGATTTCCCAAACTCTTTTGCATTTTTTGTCCTAAGGCCACAGTCACAGCATTTCCCAGCAAAGCCCAGCCCAGATCCACTGACTTTCTGATTTTTCTTGACTTATTCACACCTGAGAACAAACACCTCTCTGCCAGGTGAAACTGTCTTTTCAAACAGGGTTAGGCTCTGTGGCTCACACCTGCAATCCCAGCACGTTTGGAGGCTGAAAGTGGGAGAATCACTTAAACCCAGGAGTTCAAGACTGGCTTGGGCAACAAATCAAGACCCCTGTCTCTTGAAAAATAAAAAATGGCTGGGCGTGGTGGCTCACACCTGTAATCCAAGCACTTTGGAGGCCAAGGTGGGTGGATCACCTGAGGTCGGGAGTTCAAGACCAGCCTGACCAACATGGTGAAACCCCGTCTTAGAAAAAATAAAAATAAATGAAAGATAAAAAACAATGGGCCGAGCTCAGTGGTTCATGCCTGTAATCCCAGCACTTTGGGAGGCTGAGGCACACAGATTACCTGAGATCAGGAGTTTGAGACCAGCCTGGTCAACATGAAGAAACTCTGTCTCCACTAAAAATACAAAAATTAGCTAGGTGTGGTGGCGAATGCCTATAATCCCAGCTACTCGAGAGGCTGAGGCAGGAGAATCGCTTGAGCCTGGGAGGCAGAGGCTGCAGTGAGCCAAGATAGCACCCCTGCACTACAGTCTGGGTGATAGAGAGAGACTCTTGAAAAAGAAAAAAAATTAGCTGAGCACGGTGGTATATGCCTGAGTCCCAGCTATTCAGGAGGCTGAGACAGGAGGCTGCAATAAGCTGTGATTGTGTCACTGTACTCCTGCCTGGGTGACAGAGCAAGACCCTGTCTCAACATAAATAAACAAAAAACAAAGAAAACAAAGTTTATAAGGAGTAAGAAAAGGCAGTTTGTGTCTTTTCCTCCTCTTCTGCCCTCCAATTCTCTCCAAATTGGTGCATTTTTCTTGGACAAGGTGACAGGCGGGGGGTGGGGGGAGGAACGGAGAGGTGACGAAATATGGTCCATTTGGCAAAACATTGAAGACCAGGTTATTCCAGGGTAAAACTGGCAAAAGGTTGAAGACCAGGTTGGATAAAGTTCTACCTCCTTGACCGCCTGGTCTCCACGTCTGCATCTCGTGGTCACAGTCTCTGCCAGGTAAGCTTTTACCTTTATTTCTCTGCCTGTTGCAGGGAAGTTGGTGTTCACCTTTACCTACCTTCACCTTGCTTTCCTGCCTACCATGGAGGCATGGGGGCCCTTGCTCACTCCATCTCCTATGCATTCAGAATGTCCTTGTTTAATGAGGTTTGGCTTTGTTTTTTTAGACAGGCTGCAGTGCAGTGGCACTATCTTGGCTCACCTCCTCAGGCTCAAGTGATTCTCCTGCCTCAGACTCCCTAGTAGCTGGGATTACAGGGGCACGCCACCACTGCCTGGCTAATTTTTGTATTTTTGGTAGAGACAGGGTTTCGTCGTATTGGCCAGGCTGGTATGGAACGCCTGACCTCAGGTGATCCACCTGCCTCAGCCTCCCAAAGTGCTGGGATTACAGGTGTGAGTCACCTTGCCCAGCCGGCTTAAAATTTTTATTTGCCAGGCACGGTGGCGCATGCCTGTAGTTCCGTCTACTCGGGAGGCTGAGGATGGAGGATCACTTGAGTCCAGAAGTTCTGCGCTGTAGTGCACTGATCAGGTGTCCACCCTAAGTTCGGCAACAATATGGTAACCCCCAGGAGTGGGGCACCACCAGGTTGCCTGAGGAGGGGCAAATTGGCCCTAGTAGGAAACAGAGCAGATCAAAACTCCCATGCTGATCAGCAGTGGGATTGCCCCTGTGAATAGCCACTGCACTCCAGCCTGGGCAATATAGCGAGACCCTGTCTCT
>NW_016107346.1:7623631-7629494 GCF_001604975.1 Cebus imitator | reverse complement strand
CTCGGCTCACCGCAACCTCTGCCTCCTGGGTTCAGGCAATTCTCCTGCCTCAGCCTCCTTAGTAGCTGGGATTACAGGCACGTGCCACCATGCCCAGCTAATTTTTTGTATTTTTTTAGTAGAGACGGGGTTTCATCATGTTGACCAGGATGGTCTCAATCTCTTGACCTCGTGATCCACCCCCCTCGGCCTCCCAAAGTGCTGGGATTACAGGCTTGGCCACCGTGCCCAGCCGATAATTTTTTACTTTTTTTAGAGATGGGGGTGGGAGGGAGTTCTCTCCATGTTGCCTAGGCTGGTCTTGAACTCCTGGCCTTAAGTGATCCTCCTGCCTTGGCCTCCCACAGTGTTGAAATTACAGGCTGAGCAACTGGGCACAGTGGCTCACGCCTGTAATCCCAGCACTTTGGGAGGCCAAGGAGGGTGGATCACCTGAGGTCAGGAGTTCAAGACCAACCTGGCCAACATGGTGAGACCCATCACTACTAAAAATACAAAAAATTAGCTGGGCATGATGGCGGGTGCCTGTAATCCCAGCTACTCAGGAGGCTGAGGCAGGAGAATTGCTTGAAGCTGGGAGGTGGAGGTTTGTAGTGAGCCGAGATCGCGCCATTCCACTACAGCCTGGGCGACAAGAGAAAAACTCCATCTCAAAAAAATACAAAATTACAAAAAATTGCCAGGTATGGTGACATGCACCTGTGGTCTCAGCTACTCAGGAGGCTGAGGCATGAGAATCACTTGAACCCAGGAGGCAGAAGCTGCAGTGAGACGAGACTGCACCACTGCACTCCAGCCTGGGTGACAGGGCAAGACTCTGCCTCAAAAGAGAGAAGAAAATAGATCTGAAGCCAATTTGTCAAAATGCTAACTTTTGCTGTATCTGAGTTGTAGGTTCCTAAGCATTTGCCATGATATTCTCATTATTTCTTTGGCTATTTATAATATTTCATAAATTAAAAATAAAGGAAGGAGATGTGATATTTTTTCTAAAGCAGCACTTCTCAAACTTTCATGTACAATGAATCCCTTGGAGATTTTGTTAAAATGCAGATGCTTCCCGGGCGCGGTGGCTCAAGCCTGTAATCCCAGCACTTTGGGAGGCCGAGGCGGGTGGATCACGAGGTCAAGAGATCGAGACCATCCTGGTCAACATGGTGAAACCCCGTCTCTACTAAAACTACAAAAAATCAGCTGGGCATGGTGGCGTGTGCCTGTAATCCCAGCTACTCAGGAGGCTGAGGCAGGAGAATTGCCTGAACCCAGGAGGCGGAGGTTGCGGTGAGCCGAGATCGCGCTATTGCACTCCAGCCTGGGTAACAAGAGCGAAACTCCGTCTCAAAAAAAATAAAAATAAAAAAAATTAAAAAATAAATAAATAAATAAAATGCAGATGCTGAGTCAGTGGCCTGGGGTGCGGCCTGAGAATCTACACTCCTCACAAGCTCCTATGTTGGGATGCAGCTGGTTCCAGGGCTCCATTTGAAGAGGCAGCCTTCCAGACAACTCAGCCTCATGGCTCCTGAGATGAAGTGAAGGGCCCAGCCCAGAGGACCCGGCGTGAAGGTTCACAGTGTTGGAGGCTGCAGATGCTGACAGTGCCTACGGCTTTCCTGCCTATTTTAGGGCATGGTAGAAGCTTGGTGTGTCCTAAAAACCGTCTTTCAAGAGTCTCTCCTCAGCTGCTGCTAGTGGTATTTTTTTTTTTAATTCTCTATCCTATTTAACCTTCTCACTGATGACCTTTTTATGCATAATTTTTTTTTTTTTTTTTTGAGACAGAGTCTCGCTTTGTCTCCACGGCTGGAGTGCAGTGGTGCGAAACCTGCTCACTGCAACCTCTGCCTCTCAGGTTCGAACGATATTCCTGCCTCAGCCTCCCCAGTAGCTGGGATTATAGGCACGTGCCATTGCACCCAGCTAATTTTTGTATTTTTAGTAGAGACGGGGTTTCATCATGTTGGCCAGACTGGTTATGCATAGCTTTTTATCACAGATGTTTGGTTTTGGTTTGAATCTTTTCAAGCTTTGTAAACCCTTGGTTCATTATGCTTCTCCCTTGATTACTCATTTTAAAACTCTTGATCTGACATTGGGGAACTTTAAGCTATAATCTTGTCTTGATTTTTTCTTTTTCTCTTGCCTTCTATGCTTTCCATTTTATTTTTATTTATTAATTTTTTTGAGACAGAGTCCCACTCTGTCACCTAGGCTCGAGTGCAGTGGCATGATCTTGGCTCACTGCAACCTTCGACTCCCAGGTTCAAGCGATTCTCTTGCCTCAACCTCCTGAGTAGCTGGGATTACAGGCAACTGCCACAATGCCTGGCTAATTTTTTTGTATTTTTAGTAGAGACATGATTTCTCCATGTTGGTCAGGCTAGTCTCAAACTCCTGACCTCAGGTGATACACCCACCTCAGCCTCCCAAAGTGCTGGGATTACAGGTGTGAGCCACTGTGCCTGGCCTATTTCTTTATGTATTTACTGAGACAGGGTCTTACTCTGGAGTGCTGGAGTGTGGTGGCATGATCAGGGCTCACTGCAGCCTTGACCTCCAGGGCTCAAGGGATCCTTTCACCTCAGCCTCCCTAGTAGCTGCGGCAATATATATATATTTTTAAATAGAGATAAGAGTCCTGCTATGTTGCCCAGGCTGATCTTGAACTCCTCAGCTCAAGTGATATTCCTGCCTTGGCCTCTCACAGTGCTGGGGTTACAGGTGTGAGCCACCATGGCCGGCTGCTCCTGCCTTTTAGGTTTTGACTCATTTCTCTTCCTCTGGGGAACTTGGGGCAGGATCATGGCAGGGCCTGGCATGAACCCTTGATGGCACAGCATTGTGGTAAGGGGCATGGGTACCAGAGTTCAAGTGGAGAGAATACCCCTTATGAACTGGGTGTCCTTGGCCAGCACTTCACCTCTGTGTGCCTCAATGGCCCTCTATCGAGGATAACAGTAGATCTATCTCACAGGTTATTATGAAGTAAAACTTGTAGAATGGAGCTTGGCACAGAGTAAGCTCTCAATGCCACCTCTTTATCACCCAACCTTGGCACTACATTAGGAACACGTGTAGATGGTTAAAAACTGCACTGCAGGTCACTTCCCTCAGAACCTCTGGAGTGGGAGCCAGGCTTCCATGTTGTTGTTTTGAGATGGAGTCTTACCCTGTTGCCTACACTGGAGTTCAGTGGCAAGATCTCGGCTCACTGCAACCTCTACCTCCCAGGTTCAAACGATTTTCCTGCCTCAGCTTCCCGAGTACTTGGGATTATAGGTTCATGCCACCACACCCAGCTAATTTTTTGTATTTTTATTAGAAACGGGGTTTCACCATGTTGGCCAGGCTGGTCTTGAACTCTTGACCTCGTGATTCACCTGTCTCAGCCTCCCAAAGTGCTGGGATTACAGGCTACCATGCCCAGCTCTTTTTTTTTTTTTTTTCAAGCCCCTTAGGTAATTTCATTGTGTGGACTGGGCTGAAAACTGCCTGAGGCTGCAGTCTCTCAAGGGCTAGTTTACACAGTACATGTTTTATTTATTTATATATACTCTACTTATTTATTTATTTAGACAGAGTTTCCCTCTTGTCATCCAGGCTGGAGTGCAATGGCGAAATCTCAGCTCACTGCAGCCTCCCCCTCTCGGGTTCAAGAGATTCTTCTGCCTCAGCCTCTCAAGTAGCTGGGATTACAGGCATGTGCCACCACACCGGGCTAATTTTGTATTTTTAGTAGAGATGGGGCTTCACTATGTTGGTCAGGCTTATCTCAAACTCTTGACCTCAGGTGATCCACCTGCCTCGGCTTCCCAAAGTGCTGGGATTACAGGCATGAGCCACCATGCCTGGCCACACACAGATAAATGTAAATGTTCCCTACAAGTCTTTGTTGGGTCCTTTTGGAAGCAACACCCTCCCCCGCCACCCCACAAAGGACAGTTTTCTTTTTTTTGAGGAGGGGGTAGAGCAGAGTTTTCTTGTATGTGTCAGAACCTTCCCTCTTTTCCCCCACCCCGCAGCGAACCCCACGCAAGTTCAGAAGAATACTTTCAGGAACTCTGATCAGATAGAGGAAAAGTACATTGACTCAACCTACCTCCTTCCTCACTCCCTTCTTGGAGGAGGCCCCTTCCCAGAAGACCTTCCTGGAAAAATCTTTCTTAATGTCTCTAAGGAACTATGCTCTCCAGGGAATGCAACAACAAAGTAAGAATTCATCTACTACCAAAGACTGAATATGGTATGCAGTATAAAATTATTTAAAAGAAGGCAGGAGGTCAGGCTTGGTGGCTCACACCTATAATCCCAGCACTTTGGGAGGCTGAGGTGGGCAGTTCATGAGGGCAGGAGTTTTTTTTTTTGTTTTTTGGGGTTTTCTTGAGATGGAGTCTTGATCTGTCGCCCAGGCTGGAGTGCAGTGGCATGATCTTGGATCACTGCAACCTCCACCTCCCGGGTTCAAGCAATTCTCTTGCCTCAGCCTCCCGAGCAGCTGGGACCACAGGCGCACGCCACCATGACCAGCTAATTTTTTGTATTTTTAGCAGAGTTGGGATTTCATCATATTTGCCAGGCTGTCTCGAACTCCTGACCTCATGATCCACCCTCCTTGGCCTCCCAAAGTGCTGGGATTACAGGCTTGAGCCACCGTGCCCGGCTTGATTTTAACTCTTATAGTAGGATGGTGTATACACTGTTTGCATGCTTCTTCTCATGTGACAGTATGTATCTTGGGAATCTTTCCATATTTCTATCTTAAACATTTCCATGTTTAAAAAAATAAGTGCATATTTTTGTTTGTCTGAAACAGAGTCACTCTGTCTCCTAGGCTGGGGTGCAGTGGTGCAATCTCAGCTCACTGCAACCTCTACCTCCTGGGTTCAAGCAATTCTCCTGCCTCAGCCTCCCTAGTAGCTGGGATTATAGGCACACACAACCACACCTGTCTATTTTTTGTATTTTTAGTAGAGATGGGGTTTCACCCTGTTGGCCAGGCTGGTCTCAGACTCCTGTCCTCAAGTAATCCGACCCCCTCAATGAATCTTCTTTAAATGCAGATCTTTTCACTAATTTCATTCAGGAGACAGTAAGCTCTTTGATCTTCGTATTTCTTTATCTCAGGATAATTTTATTCTCTTGTAGTTTCAATTATTAGGTCTAATCCTTTTTGATCTGATCTCGGCCTGAGAAACATGGATTATATGCATGTTAGCATATCAGTTAGGGATTTCAAGGAACATAAGTTTTCTGAAATTCATGTTTCAGAAAACTCAGACACCAGTGGCTTAAAATAGGTGTTTATTTTGCTCACATAATGAAATGTCTAGGGATGGGCGGTTGCGGATCGTGGTTCACTGGATTAAGGATGTTGGAGCCTAAACCCCCAATTCCCTCCGCTTTTTCATCATCGTCAAAATGTGGCCTCTCTAACACTAGCCTCACCTCTAACAAAACCAAAATAATGTCAAGAAAAGAAAAGGGAGAGCGGATATTTCCACTGTGTCTCTGACCCAGCTTTATGTTCTCTGCCCGCGATGATCCTCTTCATCTGTTACTCCGTTCTTTTTTGTTGCATTCCAGGCAAATGTCTTTAAAGGTCATCCTCCAAAATGGATTTTAATGCATTCCTGAATTTTAGTTTTCCTGCAATCCTTTTTGATCTCATTCAACTTTCCTCTAACTTATTCTGCTGTCCTGTAATCTCAGTCACTTCTTGGTGTGTGACTTTCTGCTTGCTTTTAAAAGGAGTCAGAGTTTTTCCTCAACTATCAAGTGTGCCGTAATACTTTGGGAATGCTTGCTCGACCTGTTATTTTCCCTCTTCTCTAAAAATAAGCTCCCTGGGTTTGGGAAAATTTTT
>NW_016107346.1:7620522-7622503 GCF_001604975.1 Cebus imitator | reverse complement strand
ACCTCCGCCTCCTGGGTTCAGGCAATTCTCCTGCCTCAGCCTCCTGAGTAGCTGGGATTACAGGCACGTGCCACCATGCCCAGCTAATTTTTTGTAGTTTTAGTAGAGATGGGGTTTCACCATGTTGACCAGGATGGTCTCGATCTTGTGACCTCGTGATCCACCCGCCTCGGCCTCCCACAGTGCTGGGATTACAGGCTTGAGCCACCGCGCCCGGCCTGAACTCTTAAATCTAATATGAATATTGGTTGATATTTTCAAACAACTCCTGACGTCAAGTGATCCGCCCGTCTCGGCCTCCCAAAGTGCTGGGATTACAGGTGTGAGCAAGGCGCCCTGCCACGAAACACTTTTATTAACATTTTCAGTATTACTTTCTCTCTTTTTTATTTTTTGAGACAGGGTTTCTGGTTTCACAGACTGAAGTGCAGTAGCGCGATGTCGGCTAATCTCAGCTATTTGGGAGGCTGAGGTAGGAGAATCGCTTGAACCTGAGAGGCAGAGATTGCAGTGAGCCGAGATTACACTACTGCACTCCAGCCTGGTTGACAAGAGTGAAACTCCGTCTCAAAAAACAAACAAAAAAAAAACAATGAAAACATTCTGTTAGAATCAACTTGCTTTATGGAATTAGAAATATATGCATGTTTTAGGCTGGGCAAGGTGGCTCATGCCTGTAATCCACGCCTCTGGGTAGATCACTTGAGCCCAGGAGTTCCATACCAGTGAAACCACACCTCACAAAAAAAGAAAAAAGAAGTTTGCTGCCTGCCTGTAGTCCTAGCTACTAGGAGGCTGAGGTGCGAGAATCGCTTGAGCCCAGGAGGTCAAGAATGCAGTGAACCGAGATTGTGCCACTGCATTTCAACCCAGTGACAGAGTGGGACTTTGTGTCAAAAAAAAAAAAAAAAAAAAAAGGAAAAGGAAAAAAAGAGAAACATATATCTTATCATCTGTAAATTGTATACCTTATATCAGAAAAATCTGTAATAAACATGTATTAATATATATGCACATTTATTTTTTCTAGAAAGTTGGCCGTAAAAACATCTGTTAAACACCACTGGATGGCTACTCACATTCCTAAATATCATTTCCACCCAGATGAACACACTGCCTTTGTGTGTGTGTGTGTGTGTGTGTGTGTGTGTTTTCTTTTTTGGATTTTTTTGAGACTCTCTCCTTCTGTTGCCCAGGCTGAAATGCCGTGGTGCAGCCTCAGTTCACTGTAGTCTTGATCTCCTGGGCTCAAGCGATCTTCCCACCTCATGCTTCTGAGTAGCTGGGATTTTGATTTGGAGTCTCACTCAGTCACCCAGGCCAGAGTGCAGTGGCATGATCCTGGCTCACTGCAACCTCTGCCTCCCGGGTTCAAGTGATTCTCCTGCCTCAGCTTCCCAAGTAGCTGGGATTATAGGTGGCCACCACCATGCTTGTCTAATTTTTGTGTTTTTAGTAGAGATGGAGGTTTCACCACGTTGGCCAGGCTGGTCTCAAACTTCTGACCTCAACGGATATATATCTGTCTCAAAAAAAAAAGCATATGTATATTAGGATCTGATCCTTCTTATCATCTGCATCTCATCACTGCTATCCCCCTACCCAAGACACCCTCTTCTCTCCTCTGGATTATTGCAGTCATCTCCTGGTGGGCCGCCCTCTGCTACCCTTGCCTTCTTACTCAACAGTCTAAGTGGTCCTTTAAAAAAGTCAGATGACAGCCAGGCATGGTGGCTTGTACCTGTAATCCCAGTGTTTTGGAAGTCAAGGCAGGAGGATTGCTAGAGCCAGGAGTTCAGGGCTGCAATGAGCTATGATCATGCCACTGCACTCCAGCCTGGGCAACAGAGCAACACCCTGTCTCTAGTATAAAAGTGTCAGATGAAGGCCGGGCGCGGTGGCTCAAGCCTGTAATCCCAGCACTTTGGGAGGCCGAGGCGGGTGGATCACGAGGTCAAGAGATCGAGACCATCCTGGTCAA
>NW_016107346.1:7612998-7619160 GCF_001604975.1 Cebus imitator | reverse complement strand
AAAAAAAAAAAAAAAAAGAAGAAGAGGAAAATTGGACACTATGCATAGAAGAAGACTGCCATCTCTATAAGCCAAGGAATGAGACCTCAGGAGACACCAACCCTGCTGACACCTTGATCTTGGACTTCAATCCTCCGGAATGGTGAGGGAATTAGTTTCTGTTGTTGAAAGCCACCCAGTCTGGGGCACTTTGTTATGACAGCCCTAGCAAATGAATACACTCACTAGTGGCTCCCAATTTCACCCAGATAAAAAGCCAAAGTTCTTACTCAAACCTACCAAACCCTAAACTTAGCAAACTGGGTGGCCACTGCTTGGAAACTTGTTGCTCAGCCAACTGGAAGGTTGCAGAATTGCCACTGTTATGTGGAAACTGGATCAACAGAGTTAGCGTTGCAACAAGAAAAATCCAACACTGGAAAGAAAACCTTAAAGGGCCGGGTGAAGAGGCTCACACCTGTAATCCCAGCACTTTGGGAGGCTGAAGCGGGCGGATCACCTGAAGTCAGGAGTTCGAGACCCGCCTGACCAACATGGTGAAACCCATTTCTACTAAAAATACAAAAAATTAGCCGAGCGTGGTGGCACTTGCCTGTAGTCTCAACTACTCAGGAGGCTGAGGCAGAAGAATCGCTTGAACCCGGGAAGCAGAGGCTGTGGTGAGCTAAGATCATGCCATTGACTCCAGCCTGGGCAACAAGAGTGAAACTCCAACTAAAAAAAAAATAATAATAACCTTAATAATTAAAAAAATTAAAGATCTCACCTCAAAAAGTTTAGCCAACTCTGCCTCCTTCCCTTTATGATGCTCTGCCCCTCCAGGGAGATCATGGGAACAATTTTTTTTTTTTTTGAGACAGAGTCTTGCCTTGTCACGCAGGCTGGAGGGCAGTGGCGAAATCTTGGCTTACTGCAACCTCCTCGTCCCAGGTTCAAGTGATTCTCCTGCCTCAGCTTCCTGAGTAGCTGGGATTACAGGCATCTGCCACCACACCCAGCTAATTGCCACCACACCCGGCTAATGGGAACAATTCTTAAGCTCTTTGTAGACTGGGCAAGGCCACATCAATCCCCTAAGTCAGAACTGGGTATCTATGGTGGGTTAAGGGCTGAAATATAGAAACATATGCAATTATCTGATGGTTTATGGCTCATTTCAACCAAAAGACCATTCCTAGCTCATTTGCACTGTTTTCACTGAGATGTCAAAAGTGCTGAAAGGAGTCTGGGAAAGCTGGTTGGCTCCTGTCTGGGGCAGGCAGCTGATGCAGGAAATTGGCTGGTTCCTATAATTGGCACTGTAGCTCCCAGTGAAGACAGGGCAGACAGATTTAAATGAACTGTGTTTGGGAGGAGGTGGGAAAGGAAAGGAGAGATGATTTGGGTAGAGAGAATGCATGAAGATGTAGTGGAGGCCCGGCACGGTAGCTCACACCTGTAATGCCAGCATTTTGGGAGGCCAAGGCAGGCAGATCATCTGAGGTCAGAAGTTTGAGACCAGCCTGGCCAACATGGTAAAACACTGTGTCTACTAAAAATACAAAAAAATTGGACCAGCCTGGCCAACATGGTGAAACCCTGTCTCTACTAAAAAATACAAAAATTGGCTGGGCGTGGTGGCTCACGCCTGTAATCCAAGCACTTTGGAGGCCAAGGCAGGTGGATCACCTGAGGTTGGGAGTTCAAGACCAGCCTGACCAACATGGTGAAACCCCGTCTTGAAAAACAAAAACAAAAATTACCTGGGCCTGGTGGTTCATGCCCGTAATTTCAGCTACTCAGGAAGCTGCGACAGCAAAATCGCTTGAACCTGGGAGGTAGAGGTTGCAGTGAGCTGATATTGTACCACTGTACTCCAGCCTGGGTGACAGAGTGAGACTCTGTCTTGAAAAAAAAAAAAAATGTAGTGAATGTTGTTGGTGCCACCCAGGTCCTGTTTATCTACTGTCTCAGTCAGCTCAAGCTACCATAAAGTACCACAAGCTGTGGTGGTTTGAACAACAGAAATGTGTTTTCCTTTTTTTTTTTGAGATGGAGTCTCACTCAGTTACCTAGGCTGGAGTGCAGTGGTGTGATCTTGGCTCACTGCAACCTCCACCTCCCGGGTTCAAGTGATTCTCCTGCCTCAGCCTCTTGAGCAGCCGGGATTACAGGCATGTGCCACCACACCCAGCTAAATTTTGTATTTTTAGTAGAGGTAGTGTTTCACCATTTTGGTCAGGCTGGTCTCGAACTTCTGACCTATGATCCACCCACCTCAGCCTCCCAAAGTGCTGGGATTACAGGTGTGAGCCACCGTGCCCGGCCTAGAAATGTGTTTTCTCTGTTTAGCTTCTAACCTGGGGCTCCATCAGTCTGCTATGGCAATTGGGGGCTGCCGAAATGTGTTTTCTCATAGCTCTAGGGGCTAGAAGTCCAAGATCAAGGCACATGCAGGATTGGTTTCTTCTGAGTCTCTCTCCTGGGCTTGCGGATGACCACAGTGTCTCTGTGTCCTCGAACGGTCTTTCTTCTGTGCATATGTACCCCTGGTGTCACTCTGTGTGTCCTAATTCCTCTTCTTATAAGGATATCAGTCAGATTGGATTAGGGGCCAACCTAATAACCTCATTTTTAAGTTAATTATCTCTTTAAAGGCCCTGTCTCCAAATAGAGTCACATTCTGAGGTACTGGAGGTTAGGGTTTCCACATATGAAATTTTGGAGAACACGATTAAGCTCATACAGCTGCCTGGTGCATCTCTCCCCAAGCTGCAGGGGGTGATGGTTGATAATGACTCACAACTGCCCCATTCTCTAGAGAGTTATTTTTGGCCAACTGAGATTGCCTTGCCTGGGAGGTTGCTCACCCCCAGTAGCTTGCAACCAGTTCTGTGTGACTCCGTTGTATAAAGGCTGTTCCTCTTGCCCCAGGGAGGGACCAACACTGTGGTACTATTCATAGTGCGGAACTCTGGGTGGGATCATGCTAAGGCTAGATTCTAGATGAAAATCACGTCTTTGCTCAGCTTCTTCCTCTGCTGCATGTGGCTTCCCTCACTTCCCTTTTCTCGGGAGCACCCCCTGAAGACATCATGTGCAGCTGAATCCCCTCCCTCAGACTCTGCTTCTAGGGAGCCTGACTTATGACAGTTTTTTTTGTTTTTTGGTTTTGAGACAAAGTCTTTGTCTGTTGCCCAGGCTAGAGCACAATGGCACAGGTTCCACTCACTGCAAACTCCGCCTCCTGGGTTCAAGTGATTCTCCTGCCTCAGCCTCCCGAGTAGCTGGGATTACAGGTGCCCGCCACCATGCCCGGCTATTTTTTTTTTTTTTTTTTGGCAGAGGATCTTGCTCTGTCACCCAGGCTGCAGTGCAGTGGCACAATCAATGAAAAAAATGCAAGAAATGTTTATCAAATTGTAAATGACTCTAAGCTTGAAGGAACAATCAGTATGTGAGATAATAACAGCTGGGCATGGTGGCTCATACCTGTAATCCCAGCATTTTGAGAGGCCAAGGCAGGAGGATCACTTGAGATTAGCCGGGGCAACACAGTGAGACACTGTCTCAAAAAACAAAACAAAACAAAAAAAACAACACAGAGAGAGAGATGATAACACCAAGGTTTAGGGCAATCTCTGTGAGCCAGAATGGTGGACTGAACAAGTAAAATCAAATTTAACAGGGACATGTGAAAAAGTCTGTATTCAGATTCACTTAATTATTTAAATATTTTAAGTCCTCAATCCACCTAACCCTTCTATTAAAAAGCATGCATGGTGCATCTTTTGAGAAATGCCCCCTTCTTTTTTTTTTTTTGAGACAGAGTCTCACTTTGTCACCCTGGCTGGAGTGCAGTGGCACAGTCTCGGCTCACTGCAACCTCCACCTCTTGGGTTTAAGCAATTCTCCTGCCTCAGCCTCCCAAGTAGCTGGGACTACAGGCTCCTACCACTACGTCTGGCTAATTTTTGTATTTTTCATAGACAGATTTCTACCACCTTGCCCAGGCTGGTCTCGATCTCCTGAACTCAAGTGATCTGCCTGCCTTGGCCTCCCAAAGTGCTGGGATTACAGGTATGAGCCACCATCCCTGGCCTCCCCTCTTCCTTCTTTTTTATTTTATTTTATTTGAGACCAAGTCGCCCTCTGTCACCAGGCACCAGGCTGGAGTGCAGTGGTGCGATCTCAGCTCACTGCAACCTCCACCTCCCGGGTTCAAGCAATTCTCCTGCCTCAGCCTTCCGAGTAGCTGGGACGACAGGCGTGTGCCACCAGGCCCAGATAATTTTTTTATTTTTTAGTAGAGATAGTTTCACCATTTTGGCCAGGATGGTCTCAATCTCTTGACCTCGTTATCCGCCCGCCTCGGCCTCCCAAAGTGCTGGGATTACAAGCGTAAACTACCGCGCCCGGCCCCTCTTCCTTATTTCCGACGCCTCCTTCAGACAGGGACACCCTCCTCCTGGTCCTACATCCTCTCTCCAGGGCCAGACTAGGCGGGTCTTCAGGAATATGGGGAAGGAGATGCAGAGGACCTAAGCAAGAAAAATCCCTTCCTGACTGAGTCGGCCCCACCAGCCTACCTTATCATCCTCCTATTTGCTGCCCTCTTTTTCCTCATGGGGAGGCAGACAATTCCTCACTCAAGAGTCGACCTGTGGGGAAGGGTGGAATACAGTCCTCTGCAGAGAACCACCAGTTTGAGTTTTCCTTTGAACCTTTTTTTTTTTTTTTTTTTTTGAGATGGAGTCTTGCTCTTGTAGCTCAGGCTAGAGTACAATGGCACAATCTTGGCTCACTGCAACCTCTGCCTTCCAAGTTCAGGCAATTCTCCTGCCTCAGCCTCCTGAGTAGCTGGGATTACAGGTACCTGCCACCACACCTGGCTAATTTTTGCATTTTTAGTACAGACAGGGTTTTGCCGTGTTGGCCAGGCTGGTCTCAAACTCCTGACCTCATGATCTGCCCGCCTTTGCCTCCCAAAGTGCTGGGATTACAGGTGTGAGCCACTGCGCCCGGCCCAGCCAGGTTTTCCTTTAAACTTTAAAGGAATTTGACTTTCATCATTCTAGCACCTACAGACTCACCATAGTCCACAGTCAACTATCTTTTCTTAGAGAGAACAGGTTTAAAACTAGGTATATGGTGGGGATGGGGCAACTAGGTATGTGGGTATATTCATCAAAGGGAAAATTAGCTGGGCATGGTGTCGCACACCTGTAGTCCCAGCTACCCAGGAGGCTGAGGTGGGAGATGTGATTGAGCCCAGGAGTTTGAGACCAGCCTGGGCAACATAATGAGACCCAGTCTCTACCAAAAAATGAAATAAAATAAAGTAGCTGGGCATGGTTGTGCACGCCTGTAGTCCTAGCTACTCTGGAGGCTGAGGTGGAAAGGACTGCTTGAGCCCAGGAGTTCTGGGTAACAAAGCAAGGCCTTATCTCTAAAGATAATAGTAATAATAATATAATTTACAAGAAAGAGAAAATAAACCTGGAGCTCAAGCCCTTATGAAACAGTGTCCTTGAAAAAGCAAAGGCTCTATTTTAGTCAGTATAGGTTAGGTAACACTACAAAAACAAATAAATCCAAAATCTGAGTGGCTCAAAACTACATGTTTTATTTCAGTTTTCTTTCTTTCTTTCTTTCCTTCCTTTCTTCCTTCCTTTTCTTCCTTCCTTCCTTTCTCCTTCTTTGTCTCCTCTCTCTCTCTTTCTTTCTTTCTTTTTTTCAGGTCTTGTTCTGTTTCCTAGACTGCAGTGCAGTGGTGTCATCATGGCTCACTACAGCCTCCATCTCCTAGCCTCTGTTATTCAGATACCCCAACCCCAGTTCTCCTTTATGGAAGTAATCATACTTACCAATATCCTGTGTCTCCTTCCAAAAAAATTATCAATAACAAACACAGGTTTATATAGATAAGTCTGTTGTATATAGCATATGTTGTATGTAGCACATAGAAAAATGCAAAAAACTTGTATGTAAGGTTTAAAAAATAGCTCACGAATATCCAGGTGGAGGAACAGAAATGACGAGTTTGATCCCCAAAGTTCCTGTGTGTGCCTCCCTGAACATAGCCAGCTTATCCCTAAACATGCTCATGATTCTGACTTTTGTGATAGTCATATCCTTGCCTTTATTTTATTTTTTTATTTTTTCTTTCTTTTTTTTTTTTTT
>NW_016107346.1:7607497-7610633 GCF_001604975.1 Cebus imitator | reverse complement strand
TTAAGATGGGGTTTTGCCATGTTGGCCAGGCTGGTCTTGAACTCCTGACCTCAGGTGATCCACCCACCTTAGCCTCCCAAAGTGCTAGGATTACAGGCGTGAGCCACCATGCCCGGCTAATTTTTTTTTTTTTTTTTTGAGACAGAGTCTTGCTCTGTTGTCCAGGCTGGAGTGCAGTGGCATGATCTTGGCTCACTGAAACCTCTGCCTCCTGGGTTTAAGCAGTTCTGCCTCAGCCTCCCTACTAGCTGGGATTACAGGCAACCACCACCACACCTGGCTAATTTTTGTATTTTTAGTAAAGACGGGGTTTCACTATGTTGGCCAGGCTGGTCTCAAACTCCTGACCTCAGGAAATCCACCGCCCTTGGCCTCCCAAAGTGCTAGGATTACAGGCGTGAGCCACTGTACCCAGCCAGCTAACTTTAAAAAAAATTTTTATTTTTTATTTTTTAGAGACGGGGTCTCTCTATGTTGCCCAGGCTGGAGTGCAGTGGCTATTCACAGACGCGATCCCACTACTGATCAGCACAGGAGTTCTGACCTGCTCCGTTTCCAACCTGGGCCAGTTCACCCCTCCTTAGGCAACTTAGTGGTCCCTCATTCCCGGGAGGTCACCAGATTGATGCCGAACTTAGTGCGGACACCCGATGGGCATAGCGCACTACAGCCCAGAACTCCTGGGCTCAAGTGATCCTCCCACCTCAGCCTCCCGAGTGGCTGGGACTACAGGCATGCGCCACCGTGCCCGGCCAGCTAATTTTTTTAATCTTCTGTAGTGGTGACTTCTTGCTATGTTGCTTAGGCTAGTCTTGAACTTCTGGCCTCAAGCCTGCCAAAGTGCTGGTATTACAGGTGTGAGCCACTGCACCCAGCCCTATTTCCTTGCATTAAAAAAAAAACGAATTTTAGCACCTGTGTACACATCCCCAAATAATGTAGTTTTTCCTGTTTTTGAAATGTATGGACTGGAATCATACAGTGTATTGTTTTTTTATTTTTGTTTTCATTTTTTGAAACATAGTCTTGCTCTGCTGCCCAGGCTGGAGTGCAGTAGCACGATCTCAGCTCATTGCAACCTCTGCCTCCTGGGTTCAAGCAATTCTCCTGCTTCAGCCTCCTGCATAGCTGGGATTATGGGAATACCACACCTGGTTAATTTTTGTATTTTCAGTAGTGACAGTGTTTCACCAAATTGGCCAGGCTGGTTTCGAACTCCTGAGCTCAAGTGATCCACCTGCCTTAGCCTCTCACAGTGCTAGGATCACAGATGTGAGCCACTGCGCCCAGCCCAGTATATTGTCTTTTGTGTCCTGTCTTTTTCAGTTAACATTTTGTTTCTCAGATTCATCCACACATAGCTAGAGTTTTGTGATTTCCATTATTGCATAATATTTCATTATGAATATACCACAATTTGTCAATTTTCCTTTTGAGGGACATTTGAGTTTTCAACTTGGGGCTATTACATGCAGTGCTTCTATCCATGTGTCTTGGTGCACATGTGCATGAGAAGGATTACTGGGTTATAGAGAGTAAGTATATTCAGTTTTAGTGATAATACCAGATAGTTTTCCAAAGTCACATCAATTTATGTTCTTAACAGTAGTGTAAAAATGTTCTCATTCTCTATACCTTTATCAAATCTTGGCATTGTCAGAGTATATGATTATTGATTATTTTAAACACATGGGAGTGTAGTGTACAGTTTATTCTACAAACTTGCATTTTAAAAAACATAATATAGTCAGGCACGGTGGTTCAATCCTGAAATCCCAGGACTTTGGGAGGCCGAGGTGGGTGGATCACCAGGTCAGGAGTTCAAGACAAGCCTGACCAACATGGTGAAACCCATCTCTACTAAAAATACAAAAATTAGCTGGGCCTGGTGGCGCATGCCTGTAAGCCCAGCTACTCAGGAAGCTGAGGTAGGAGAATCGCCTGAACCCAGGAGGTGGAGGTTGCAGTGAGCCAAGATTGCACCGCTGCACTCCAGCCTGGGTCACAGAGTAAGACTCCATCTCAAAAAAAAAAATATATATATATATATATATACACATATATATATATATGTATATATAGCTTAGTAATTATGCTATCAAATATGAAGACATTCATTTTCATGCTTGTATAGCATACTATGGTACAAATACCTTACTTTTCCCCCTCTACTTTTTGAATAATGCATCATTTTCAACATAGGCTTGTAGGGCAAAGATGGTACATTATTCACAGCTCATTTCTCTGCCTGTGGCAGACATTACTAATTGATCACAACACTGTTTCCCACTGAGTGCAGATGTAGCCTCACATCCCTTCTCAACGCAGTGCTCTAGTACCTTGCTACTCAAAATGTAGTTTCAGAACTGGCAGCATCAGCATTACCTGGGAGTCTGTGAGAAATACAGAATCTCAGACCCACCCCAAACTCCCTGAGTCGCATCGTGCATTCTCAGGTGATTCACCACGAGGAAGGCTGGGAAGTGCTAGCCTAGGCAGCCGCTATCAATCAATCAAAGTCATTCTACAGGATGAATGTGTGTGTTCTCCCTATTTCAGAGGCACACTACATGGCTCTGTCCTTGGTCCTGTCCTTTTCCCAGCGCTTATCTGTGCATTGAATGAGGACACAGGTCACAGGCTGATCTGATTTGCCGACAGTAAGAATCTCAGGGGAAAGCTAAAACACTGGATTGGGGAATCAAGACACAAACCCACTGAGAGGATGGAGCAAAGGACTGACTCCAACAATTGGCCAAAGAAAGTTCAATCAAAACAAAGACTTCACAGGAGTATACTTGAAAATAGGGCATTAGGGGGCACACAGCATCTCTTCAGGAACATGGACCTGGTGTTCTACAGAGGGTTCTATTACAGATTAGTTTGGGAAGCACCACTATACTTTTTCCTCCCCTTAGAAAGACCATTTATACGGCCGGGCATGGTGGCTTAAGCCTGTAATCCCAGCACTTTGGGAGGCCGAGGCGGGTGGATCACAAGGTCAAGAGATCGAGACCATCCTGGTCAACATGGTGAAGCCCCGTCTCTACTAAAAATCAAAAATTTAGCTGGGCATGGTGGCACGTACCTGTGATCCCAGCTACTCAGGAGGCTGAGGCAGGAGAATTGCCTGAAC
>NW_016107346.1:7605058-7606240 GCF_001604975.1 Cebus imitator | reverse complement strand
AAAAAAAAAAAAGAGAGAGAGAGAAAATAAAAATAAAAAGACAATACTAGCTTTGAAGCACATAAAGAGAAGTATAGTCTCCAGGAACAGCGAGAGGAACTGCTGTACTCCTGGCATTCTGAGCACCATATTGGCTTCATAAGTTACCAAGGAGAGACACTGAAAGACTCTAGCACCTCCAGAGATGGACCCCAGGATGGTGAAGGCTCATCACAGCTGTCCTACTGTGAATGCCTAACTAAGAACAGTTTTTGCTGTCCTGTCTCAACACAGTAATCAGGGAGGAGGTAGGAAGGGTGGTGTATCTCAATACATAAGAAGGCCCCAGAGGACTGAAAGTCTCCAGGGGAGGATTGCATAATCCTCCTCCACCTCCCTCAACAGGAATCACTAAGTAGCTGCAGTGAAATCATTTTTTTTTTTTTTTTTTTGAGATGGAGTCTCGCTCTGTCGCCCAGGCTGGAGTGCAATGACACAATTTTGGCTCACTGCAACTTCCACCTCTTGGGTTCAAGCAATTCTCCTACCTCAGCCTCCTGAGCAGCTGGGATTACAGGTGTGTACCACCACGCTGGCTAATTTTTGTATTTTTTGGTGGAGACAAGGTTTCACCATGTTGACCAGGCTGGTCTTAAACTCCTGACCTCACGTGGTCTGCCCACCTTGGCCTCCCAGAGGGCTGAGATTACAGGTGTGAGCCACTGTGCCTGGCCTGCTATGAAATATTTAATGGCACATCCTGTGAAAAAGGAACTAACCTTTCTTTGAGGGGGATCAGAGAATAGACCTGAGTCAGGTGGATTAAAGTTACAGAAAAGTGAAAGTCATACAAGTGTACATACATATAGGTGTACACATACATGTGAATTCTCTGACCATGAGGAAATAGAATTTATAAGAAAAAGCCAAAAAAGGGCTGGGTGCCGTGGCTCACACGTGTAATTCCAGCACTTTGGGAGGCCGAGGCAGGTGGATCACGAGGTTAGGTGTTTGAGACCAGCCTGGCCAACATAGTGAAACCCTGTCTCTATGAAAAATATAAAAAATTAGCCAGGTGTGGTGGCAGGCACCTGTAGTCCCAGCTACTTGGGAAGCTGAGGCAGGAGAATCGCTTGAACCTCGGAGTTGGAGGTTGCAGAGAGCCGAGATTACTCCACTGCATTCCAGCCCGGGCAAAAAAAA
>NW_016107346.1:7602686-7604123 GCF_001604975.1 Cebus imitator | reverse complement strand
GTCTCAAACTCATGACCTCAGGTGATCCTCCCACCTTGGCCTCCCGAAGTGCTGGGATTACAGGCATGAGCCACCACACCTGGTGATGACGTCCCTTAAAAAATAAAAAAGACTAACTTCCCAACACATTGAAATAATTCATGAGTGTCATGAACTCTGACTCTAGGAAGGGACACCATAGACTCAGATGTTGGCTGAGTGGTGATCCGTTGTCAGGAGCAGGGGCACTGATGATCCCGGGGGATGAAAACAGAGAAATCTTGTTTCTGTGATTTCCGTGATGCCCCTCCCTGAGCTGCTTGTTTTTACCAATGGCCTTTGTTGTTACGGGCAGCACAGTCGCTCTAATGATCTCTTTGAAGCTTGTGAGCAGGGGAGAAGTGGCCGTGAGCCGGGCCTGTTTTCCTGGCTTGTAGGAAGCCAGGGGGCCAGAGCAGAGGCTCCTACCACCCTTTACTCCTCACCACCAGCAGCTTCTCAGATGTCCTGGACACATTTGGGATGCCTCTGAGATAACTGGGTTAAGGCCAGGACCTGTCTAATGCCCAGGCCCTGGGGCAGAGCTCGGGTCCTGTGGGAGCTCATATGAAGGACAGGAAGTGACCAGTCCACAGGCTGGACCAAAGGGCTGTGACTCACTGGTGGTATGTGCTAGGGATCACGCCCCCGCCATGCCAAACACCACCACTGTAGGGCAGATTGGAGCTGTCCTGGGGTTGAGTAATACCATGACTAGGGGTGGGCTGCACTGGAGACCCCCCTCCCTGGGATGACCAGGGAAGAAGGGGCTGACATGGGGAAGGGCGGAGAGGGGCTGTGGCGATGTTGAAGGAGGCCCTGGCTTTGGCCTGCTTCTCAGGCCTTCGCCTCCCCATGCTGGCTGTATTCTACCCACACACCCATATTGGCTCAGACTGGGAAACCTCACAGCCTTGCTCAGTCATGGTCAGGTCAGTCAAGGCCAGTAAACCACGTGGGTGATGCATCATTGCTACACTGGCATGCCTCCTGGACCAGGCTGGGACTGACTCTTTGCATCCTGGGCCTGGCCTTGGGCTTCTCTGCCAGCTGATCAGGGTCAGCCACTCTTCTTTGGAGGATGCTCCCTTCCCCTGATGGCAAACATGAAGGACTTCTTTGTCCTCCTAGAGTTCTCCAGCATCTCAGAAAAGGCAAAACTAGGGAGCAGAGGAGAGAGAACATTTCTTTAAAAACAAAAATGGCCGGGCGCGGTGGCTCAAGCCTGTAATCCCAGCACTGTGGGAGGCCGAGGCGGGTGGATCATGAGGTCGAGAGGTCGAGACCATCCTGGTCAACATGGTGAAACCCTGTCTCTACTAAAACTACAAAAAATTAGCTGGGCATGGTGGCGTGTGCCTGTAATCCCAGCTACTCAGGAGGCTGAGGCAGGAGAATTGCCTGAACCCGGGAGGCGGA
>NW_016107346.1:7591809-7600436 GCF_001604975.1 Cebus imitator | reverse complement strand
CCTCCTGGGTTCAAGCGATTCTCCTGCCTCAGCCTCCAGAGTAGCTGGGACTACAGGTGCGTGCCACCACATCTGGCTAATTTTTGTATTTTTAGTAGAGACAGGGTTTCACTATGTTGGCCAGGCTGGTCTCAAACTCCTGACCCCATGATCTGCCTGCCTCAGCCTCCCAAAGTGCTAGGATTACAGGTGTGAACCACCAGGACTGCCCCCTCCCATTTTTTTTTACTCTGTTGCCCAGGCTGAAGTGCAGTAGCACAGTCATGACTCACTGCAACCTCTGCTTCCCCAGCTAAAGTGATTCTCCCACCTCAGCCTCGGGAGTAGCTAGGACTACAGGCATGCACCACCACAGCTGGCTAATTTTTTTTATTTTTTGTAGAGACAAGAGGTGGAGTCTCACTATGTTATCCAGGCTGGTCTCAAACTCCTGTGCTCAAGCAATCTGCCCACCTCAGTCTCCCAAAGTGCTGGGATTACAGGTGTGGGCCACTGCGCCCGGCCTCAAGCTCCTCTTTCTTGCTTTACCATCCATTATCAAGGTCGATCTCTTCACGGTTGCAAGGTCCACACTGCAGTTCCAGCCACCACATCCAGATCCCAGACAGGTGGAAAGGCAAAAGAATATCTTGCCGCTGACAGTGCCCGTTTTAAGAAACTTTCTCCAACAACTTCCACTTGCATTCCATTGGCCAGAACCTAGTCACATGACCGTACCTAGTTACAAGACATGCTGGGAAACATAGTTTTTCTATTAGTGGCTGTGCGTATTAGTCTGTTCTCACACTGCTATGAGGAAATATCCGAGACTGGGTAACTTATAAAGAAAAGAAGTTTAATTGACTCACAGTTCTGCATTGCTATGAAGGTCTCAGGAAACTTATAATCATGGTGGAAGGCAAAGGAGAAGCAGGCACCTTCTTCACAGGTGGCAGGACAGAGTGAGTGCAAGCAGGAGAAAGGCCGGATGCTTATAAAACCACCAGATTTCATGAGTCACTCATTATCACAAGAACAGCAAGGGGGATCCACCTGGTCCTGTCCTTGACATGTGGGAATTACAGGGATTACAATTCAAGGTGAGATTTGGGTGGGGACACAGAGCCACATCATATCACCATGTTAAGCCAAGATTATCCAGTGTTGCTTTTTTTTTTTTTTTTTTTAAGAGATAGGGTTGCCGGGCGCGGTGGCTCACGCTTGTAATCCCAGCACTTTGGGAGGCTGAGGCGGGTGGATCACGAGGTCAAGAGATCGAGACCATCCTGGTCAACATGGTGAAACCCCGTCTCTACTAAAACTACAAAAATTAGCTGGGCATGGTGGTGCACGCCTGTAGTCCCAGCTACTCGGGAGGCTGAGGCAGGAGAATTGCCTGAACCCAGGAGGCGGAGGTTGCGGTGAGCCGAGATTGCGCCATTGCACTCCAGCCTGGGTAACGAGAGCGAAACTCCATCTCAAAAAAAAAAAAAAAAAAAAAAAAAAAAAGAGATAGGGTCTCACTATGTTGCCCAAGCTGGAGTGCAGTGGCTATTCACAGGCGCGATCCCACTGCTGATCAGCACAGGAGTTTTGACCTGCTTAGTTTCCGACCTGGGCCAGTTCAGCCCTCCTTAGGCAACCTGGTGGTTACCGCTCCTGGGAGGTCACCATATTGATGCCTTAGTTGTGGACGCCCGATTGGCATAGCACACTACAGCCCAGAACTCCTTGGCTTAAGCGATCCTCCCACCTCAGCCTCCCAAGTAGCTGGGACTACGGGCATGCGACACCGCGCCCGGCTATCCAGTGGTTTTATTACTCATCCAGCTAAGGTTCAGTGGTTCTATTACCAAGGAAAAAGAGGAGAATGGATGTAGTACTGGACATCCAGCCATCTGTACCATCCTGCAGTCCCTTTGTGGGAATATAAGCATCTCACTCTCTTCAGCATTGCTCTCAGTGCCAAGGATAGTACGAAGGGGACAGGAATCCTCCTGCCCTCAGGAACATGCATGCAGGCCATGGGGAGTGGTCTGGACCATTCTCACCATTCACAGGAGGAGTTGCACGGGGATAGAGGACAGCTGGAATTCCTTTTGCCTGCTTCTCTAGGCATATAAAGCATTTCCTCCACATATCCTGCTCTTAGTAGGGGAAGCTCTCTGCTGCATTTTACAATCAGGGTGATTTTCCCGCTGAAGTACTTATTCCTAGGACATTTTCAGTTTAGTCCTTTTAAGATACTTATCTTGAATTGGAGGCACCAACCTCAGTCAGGTAGTGACGCCTGAGTTCCTTTTCCTTCTGGAAGCCTTGAGCTGAGTCTTCCTTTGGGACTCCTCCCACTGACACTTCCCATCATTTCCCACAGGATGCTGGTAGGTGTCTCTGGTCAGCTTTCTTTTGTTCCTGTGAGGTGGCTCCAAGACTCTGACAAAGAAACACCCCTTCTGAATTCCACCAAAAGTTCTGCCTGTATCATTCTTACCTCTTCAACCCTCAAAAATCCTGTCAAGAAACCACATCTTATGCATTTTGGTGCCCAACACCTCCTGCAGTGAGGCAGGAGCTCAAGTTCTACCTGTTCATTGCTGGTTGCTTGGGATCTGTCACTCAGTAAGTGACCAAGGTAAACTATCTCTGAAGAGGGCAGACACCAGCATTTCCTTCCCTCCCCATAGATGAATGTTGCAACTCATTTCAAGGGGTAGAATTTAAGTCCTCTCCCCTCCTTCCCTCCTTCCCTCTCCCCCCTTTCCTCCCCCTCCCCTTCTCCCCCTCCTCTCCTCTACCCTCCTGCCCCCTCCCCTTCCCTCCTCCCCTTCTCCTTCCCTCCCCCTTTCCTCCTCCCTTCCCTTTTCTCCTCCCCTTTTCCCCTCCTCTTCCCCTTCCTTCCCCCTCCCTCCCTGCCCTTCCCTCTCCTCTCCTCTCTTCTTTTCCTTCCCTTCCTTCCTTCCTTCCTTCCTTCCCCCTCCCTCCCACCCTTCCTTCCCTCCTTCCTTCCTTCCTTCCTTCCTTCCTTCCTTCCTTCCTTCCTTCCTTCCTTCCTTCCTTCCTTCCTTCCTTCCTTCCTTTTTCTTTTTTTCTTTTTTTTTTTTTTTTTTTTTTTTTTTTTTTTTTTTGAGACGGAGACTTACCAGGCTGGGACCCAGTGGCACAGTCTCCACTAACTGCAACCTCCGCCTCCCGGGTTCAAGGGATTTTTCTGCCTCAACCTCCCAAGTAGTTGGGACTACAGGTGCATGCCAAACACCCAGCTAATTTTTGTATTTTTAGTAGAGACGGGGTTTCACCATGTTGACCAGGATGGTCTCGATCTCTTGACCTTGTGATCCACCCGCCTCGGCCTCCCAAAGTGCTGGGATTACAGGCGTGAGCCACCGCGCCCAGCCTCCTTTCCTTTTTTTCTGAGACAAAGTCTCCTTCTGTCACCTAGGCTGGAGTACAGTGACACCGTCTCAGTTCACTGCAACCTCCGCCTCCAGGGTTCAGGCAATTCTCATGCCTCAGCCACCCAGGTGGCTGGGGTTACTTGCATGCACCACCACATCTGGCTAATGTTTGTTATTTTTAGTAGAGACAGAGTTTCACCATGTTGGGCAGAGGCTAACCTTAAACTCCTGATCTCAAGTGATCTGCCCTCCTTGTCCTCCCAAAGTGCTGGGATTACAGATGTCAGCCACTGCACCCAGCAAATTCCCTTTTCTTTGAATTAGGGCTGGCCTTAGTGACTTAAGAGTGGAAGGGATATCTTGTGTCTTCCAGGGCACAGCGTTAAGAAGTCTTGCAGGTCTCATCTGGCTCTCTTGGAACTTTGCTCTCCAGACACTCCTTCTCAGGCCCCAGCCCCCATACTAAGTGGGCTCCCGAGCCACCTCGAAAGGCCACGCATAAACTCTCCAGTTGACTGTCCCAGCTGAGTGCTCAGCAGACAATTAGCATCACCTACCAGCCACGTAAATGAGTCATCTTGCATTGGATCCAATTAAGTCCTGTGCTAACTGTAGCACTAACCACATCTGACAATGATCACCGGAGAGATCCCAAGTGAGAACTGCTGAGCTTAGCCCAGTGAACTCACAGAACCATAAGACACAAAAACCAATTGTCCAGTCATGAAGTGTTGGGGTAATTTGTAAAGCAGAAATAGATAACCGGAAGAGTGACTAAGCCAGGAAGAGAACCCGGAAGACGTTGTCTTGATCACCCAGGAGTCTTACTGGTGAGAAAGCACTTCCCAGCTTACCTACTCTGCCATACTCCTCATTCAGATGAGCTAAGGGCTGTGGCAGGTGACAGGTGGCCTCCTTCCACTACAGTGGTTCCACTAATTCATGTGTAAGTGGAAAGTAATATTTAATTATTCAGAGGGTGAAGACCTAACAAATATTTGCATAAAAGGATTTTTGTTCACCCTGTGCAAATAACCTGGCAGATTTTGTTTGCTGGTTGGTTCTATATTTTTCTTTTTGAGACAGGGTTTCACTGTTGCCCAGGCTGGAGTACTCACCACAGCCTCAAGCCCCCAGCTCAAGTGATCCTCCCATCTCAGCCTCTCGAATAGCCGGGACCACAGGCACCACTCCTAACTTTTTTTTGGTTGCTCTGAAGCAAATGTGGCAGAATAAAAGAAATAATCTCAGAAGATGTAGAGGATGTTCTGTTTGTTTGTTTTTTCTTATTTTCTAGGACCTAACAGTGCCCCATTTCCAGGTGAATGGCAATGGAATGGTTGTCTGGAGGTACTCAATACTCAAAAGTCAGCTGACCATGTCCTTAGAGGCACCAGATATGATGGTAAAGTTTGGGAGTGGGAATACCTTTGACTTTAGTCATTAGTGAATGCCTCAGCTCAGCATCCCTGGGCTATATGGGGCCTAAAGCAAGGTAGGGCCAATCAGGCACACACAAAGACAGACAGATGCAGAACTGGGCATGGACCTGTAGGGATGGGAAGCCGGAGAAAGATGGGGGCATGAATATTCATATGAGGGTACACAGATTTATATTATAGTGATACAAATATAGCAAGGTGAATATAGACATTAATATGTGCATTTAGAGAAAGATATAAAGAAATTAGAAAAATGTCTTCTTTTATTTTTGGAAACAGAGTGTCACTTTGTCACCCAGGCTGGAGTGCAGTGGCGTGATCTCAGCTCACTGCCACCTCTGCCTCCTGGGCTAGAGTGATTCTCATGCCTCAGCCTCCTGAGTAGCTGGAATTACAGGCGTGTGCCACCACACCTGGCTAATTTTTGCATTTTTAGTAGAGATGGGGTTTTGCCATGTTAGCCAGGCTGGTCTCGAACTCCTGGCCTCAAGCGACCCACCTGCCTCAGCCTCCCAAAGTGCTGGGATTACAGGTGTGAGCCACCACATCCAGTCTTTTTTGAGTTTTTGTTCGAGATAGGGTCTCACACTGTCGCCCAGGCTGGAGTGCAGTGGCACCATCATGACTCACTGCAGCCTTGACCTCCTGGGCTCGAGTGATCCTCCCACCGCAGTCGCCTGAGTAGCCATACAGGCGTGTGTAACCACGCCTAGCTAATTTTTCTATTTTTTGTAGAAATGGGGCCTCACTATGTGGTCCAGGCTGGTCTTGAACTCCTGGCCTCAAGTGATCTCAGCCTCCAGAGTAGCAGGGATTACAAACAAGTAAGAGCCTCCATGTCCAGCCCCTTCTGAATACTGTAGTTCTAGGGGAGTCTGCAGGACCCTATTTCTCTGACCATGGTGATGGTTTCAGGGAAGGATACACTACCCATGTTGGCCAAGAAGTCTCCCTGGGATTTTTCTACCTGGAGCTGGTAGAAAAGAGTGTTTTTCCTTTTTGGCCAGGAGACTATAAGAACATGAACTTGAAGTTGCCTGAGGATCTAGTGCCAACTTCCTTGTAGAGACTGATGACTTGAGAAACAGAAGCCAAACAACATAGTAACTTAGGCTGGATTCCCCAGAAATAGACTCTGAAGTGAGGATTCAAGTAGAGGAGATTATGAAGGAGGCACTTGCAGGGGAAACAGTAAGGGAATGAGAGAAGCAGGTCAGGGAAAAGGAGAAAGCTGAGCTAGGGTGGGATTTCACGTCAAGTTCTAGTCTCAACCTTGTCCCTTGGGAAGCTGTGGGGTGTCAATTACACCTCAGGGTTATCCTTCCTCTCCAAGAGATGTGGACTTTCTTCCTCCCACACTATAACCCTGGTGAATATAAAGTCCCAGTGCTTACACAGCAGCTCCAGAAACTCCAGAAAGATGCTCCTGAAAGTCACAGGTGTGGAAAAGGACCAGGAAGGCCCTGAAGGTGGAGCACACAGACAGTGAGAGAGGATGTGGGCACCAGGAGCCCTTGTTGGAGTGGCCTGGAGGTTCTGCATTTTTCCTGCCCTGGGGGTTGGCTTTGGTGGCTCACACTGAGGGAACTTCACTGTGTAGCTGGGCCTGGTGCCACTGGCTGGGACGCCAGGGTGTGGTCAGAGCTGTTGGAGGGCAGAGCTGGGGCCAGGGTGTGGCGGAGGCCTGGCACCAGGGACTGCACTGGAGAGGCTGCCTGGGCCCTGGATGACCAGCGGCGATTCGAGGTGACAGCTCAGTGGCCAGAGATAGGAAAGCCAAAGGGCTAGTCTAAGGCTTGGGTCATGGCAGTTGAGGCAACAAAGTCCAGGAGACTGAACCACGGCTTCCTCTCTCTCCCCTTCACTCTTAGGCTGTCCTCCTTGAAGGGAATCAGAATGATTCCAAAATATGCCACATTGGCACAAGAATTATTTTGAACTGAAGGCAATTAAGAAATAGCAGACATAGGAAGAACTCTCTGCCTGTGTTATTGCATTTGCAGGAATACCTGAAGCTGGGAATTTATAAAGAATAGAGATATAGGCTGGGCGCGATGGCTCACGCTGGTAATCCCAGCACTTTGGGAGGCTGAGGCAGGCAGATCATGAGGTCAGGAGTTCAGCCTGGCCAACATGGTGAAACCTCATCTCTACTAAAAACACAAAAATCTGCCTGGTGTGGTGGCGTGTGCCTGTAATTCTAGTTACTCAGGAGGCTGAGGCAGGAGAATCACTCGAACTAGAAAGTCGGAGGTTGCAGTGAGCCGAGATCGTGCCACTGCACTTCTGCCTGGGTGACAAAGCTAGACTCCACCTCGGAAAAAAAAAAAAAAAAAATAGAAGTGTATTTGGCTCTGTGAGCTGTACAGGAAGCATGATACCAGCCAGGGCTCAGCTTCTGGTGAGGACTCAGGGAACTGCCATTCATGGTGGAAGATGAAGCGGGAGCAGGCATGTTACATGGTGGGAACAAGCAAGGCTGAGTGAGGTGCCACACTTTTGACCAACCAAATCTTGCCTAAACTCAGAGCAAGAGCTCACTCATTACTATGAGATGACACCAAGCCATTCACAGGGAATCTGTCCCCCTGACCTGAACACATCCCACCAGACCCCTCCTCCAACACTTCAACATGAGATTTGGAGGGGCACACATCCAAAGTGTATCACTGCCCCTCCCATTTCTATCTAAAAGCAGAACATACATTTTCATTTGTAAAGATGTCTTTCTCTGACTCCCAGAGAGAGTAGAATAACTCTTAAAACCATTATCACTGGAGATGGTACCAAGATGAATTTGCATAAACAAACCTTACTAGATAACCCTTATCTAACCTATCTATAGTTTTCCCCTTATATTTATTTTCCCATAATTTACATCCCCTAGAAGCCCAAACCCATTTTTTTCCTCTCTCCACAATTTATCACCCTTTGTTAAAATGATATATAAGCTCTCAAATCTAACCACTTCTTTAGGTTTTCACTTCTTTTCTATGAAGTCCCTATGTGCACACAAAACAAAACTTTCCTTTTGTTAATCTGTCTTTTGACAGTTTAAGTTGCAGGCCCAGCTACAGAATGTGAGAGTAGAGGAGGCCGGGCATGGTGGTACATGCCTGTAATCCCAGCACTTTCGGGGGCCAAGGCAGGCAAATTGCTTAAGCTCAGGAGTTTGAGACCAGCCTGGGCAACATGGCAAAACTCCGTCTCTACAAATACAAAAACAAACAAACAAAAATTAAGTTGGCACTGTGGCACATGCCTGTAGTCCCAGCTACTCTGGAGGTGGAGGTCGGAGAACCACTTGAGCCCCGGAGGTTGTGGCTGCAGTGAGTTGAGATTACACCACTGCACTCCAGCTGGGTGACAGAGTGAGATCCTGTTTCAAACAACAACAACAAAAAAAGAGTAAAAGTTTTCCATTCTTCACTCTGAAGACCACACATTTCTCTTCTCTTTTCTACAACCGCATTCTTCCAGGCCCATGGCAGGTGTTCTCTGTGCCAGGTCTGCAGTTTATGCCTTTGCATGGGCACTTTTGGCAGTGGCCCTCTTCTTTTTCTTTTTTTTTGAGACGGAGTTTCGCTCGTTACCCAGGCTAGAGTGCAATGGCTTGATGTCGGTTCACTGAAACCTCCGCCTACTGGGTTCAAGCGATTCTCCTGCCTCAGCCTCCCGAGTAGCTGGGACTACAGGCACGCGCCACCATGCCCATCTAATTTTTGTATTTTTAGTAGAGACGGGGTTTCACCATGTTGACCAGGATGGTCTCGATCTCTTGACCTTGTGATCCACCCGCCTCCGCCTCCCA
>NW_016107346.1:7585776-7591402 GCF_001604975.1 Cebus imitator | reverse complement strand
GCCTCAGCCTCTTAAAGTGCTGGGATTACAGGCGTGAGCCACTGTGCCTGGCCCCCTGTCATTTTTTTTTTTTAAATTATTTTTGGTATTTTTTTTTTAGAGATGGAATCTCACTATGTTGCCCAGGCTGGCCTCAACTTGTGAAAGTCTGACAAGCTCTGTGCACCCATCTCCTGTCTGCTTGCCATGAATGGCTGGCAACCTGGGCCCAGGAGCCTCAGTGACTGCTTGGAGAGCTGGAAGTGTCTAGGAGCTTTGAATTCCCCCTTCTCCCTGACCAGTAGCCAGACTGGCATGGGAGGGCAATAGCCCAGGTCCTTTGCCTGGAGGTGTAATTTACAGGCCAGTCACTCCATCCCCTATAGGTTTCTCCTGGGAGCACTTCCTTAATAAACCATTGGCACCTGAAACTTTGATTCAGGGACAGCCTGATCCACATCCCAAACATTCATCAAGATGATCATTTTGCAACTGGAACTCACTGAATACTGAATGATTAATATAACATATAAAGATATCACAGTATCTCCCTAGCATCCATTCCCCCTTTTACCAGCTGGAACCAATTTGCCCTGGTTAATTATTGGCTCACCCATTCTCAGCAATGCAGTAAGGGAGCATCAACCCCCACCCAAGTTCTCACATGGACCCTGATTGGTTTAAGACATCATGGACATTCCTTTGGTCATCGTGGGAAGGAAACCCAAGCAGATCCAGCAGAGGATGCATCTGCGGGGACTTCCAGGAATGAAAAGTTTCCTTCCTGGAAGGTCCAGGAAGAAAAGGCTGTGATTGAGGAGGGACCTACACAGCCCATAACCCCGGTGCTACACCCAGCCACTATGTGAAGAAGACACATCCAGAGAGAGTGTCAAGTTGGGAAGAAAGAGAAACTAGCCCTGGTCATCATGTGAGTCCTAGATAGAGGACTGTTCTGGTACAGGAGTCCTCAAATTCTTTTTTGCTACTTAGGCAATTTGAGTTGAATTTAAAAAATTGCACCCTTAAGAGCCCTGAATGATTTACTGGCTCTTTTTGGAAGTGGCCCTATTTTGAGATTATTTTAGGGAGTTCTTTAAACATTCTGAATGCTCCATTTACTTTATAGAGGTGATTCAAAAAGAATATTTTCCTCTGGGGAAAGGGGGAGAGGGAATTAATGCTTAATGAGTATAGAGTTTCAGTTCTGCAAGATGAAGAAGTTCTAAAGATCTGTTTCACACTATTGAACTGCGCACTTAAAAATGAATATATTTAACACTACTGAACTGTACAGTTAAAAATGATTAAGATGGTAAATTTAATGTTTTTTTAAAGTTTTTATTGCTGGCCGGGTGTAGGGGCTCACTTGTAATCCCAACACTTTGGGACTCTGAGGTGGGAGGATTTCTTAAGCCCAGGAGTTTAAGACCAGTCTGGGCATCATATTAAGACCCTGTGTTTATAGAAAAATAAAAATGATAAAAACAATTTATTGCTCTTTTATTTTTAAAAATTTTATTATTATTATTTTTTGAGACAGAGTCTCGCTCTGTCACCAGGCTGGAGTGCAGTGGTGCGACCTTGGCTCACTGCAACCTCTGCCTCCTGGGTTCAAGCGATTCTCCTGCCTCAGTCTCTGGAGTAGTTGGAACTACAGGCACATGCCACCATGCCCAGCTAATTTTTGTATTTTTAGTAGAGATGGGGTTTCACCATGTTGGCCAGGATGGTCTCAAACTCCTAACCTCAGGTGATCACCTGCTTTGGCCTCCCAAAGTGCTGGGATTACAGGTGTGAGCCACTGCATTCGGCTGATTGATAGTCTTTAAATTCATTTATACATTCTTTCAACAAATATTGGCAGGGCACAGTGGTTCACACTTGTAATCCCAGTACTTTGAGGGACCAAGGAGGGAGGATTGCTTGAGCCCAGGAATTCAAGATCAGCCTGGGCAACACAGTGAGACCCTATCTCTACAAAAACCAAACAAAATTAGCTGGGTGTGGTGGCATGCACCTGTAGTCCCAGCTACTTGGGAATCTGAGGTGGGAGGGTCGTTTGAGCTCAGCAAGTAGAGACCACAGTGAGCTGAGATCACGCCACTGCACTCCAGCCTGGCCAACTGAGCAAGACCCTGTCTCAAAAACAACAACAGCAACAACAACAAAAAACCCAAAAAACAAGTATTTACTGAATTCCAGCTATCTGACAGGCTATCCTAAATGTTGAGGTTACACAGTGACCAAAACAGACAAAAATCTATGTCCTTGGCCAGTGCAGTGGCTGACACCTGTAATCCCAGCACTTTGGGAGGTTGAGGCAGGTGGATCACCTGAGGTCAGGAATTTGAGACCAGCCTGGCCAACATGGCGAAACCCCATCTCTACTAAAAATACAAAAATTAGCTGTACATGGTGGCGCATGCTTGTAATTCCAGCACTTTGGGAAGCTGAGGCAGGAGGATCCCTTGAGGTCAGGAGTTCGAGATCAGCCTGACCAATATAGTGAAACCCCATCTCTACTGAAAATATAAAAATTAGCCATGAGTGGTGGTGAGCGCCTGTAGTCCCAGCTACTTGGGAGGCTGAAGCAAGAGAATTGCTTGAATCCGGGAGGCTGAGGTTGCAGTAAGCCAAGATTGCGCCACTGCAGTCCAGCCTGGGCAACGGAGTGAGACTCCATCTCAAAAAAAAAAAAAATCTGTGCCCTTGTGGATTCCATCTTACTAGGGGAAATACTTGTAAATAAGATAAATTTGTGAAATATGTACTATGATAGATGGTGGTGAGTATTAAGGAGAAAAACTAATCAGGATCAGAGATAAGTAGCATGGGGCATGGGGGCTTAGTTTCACTGAGGTGACATTTGCATCAAGACTTCATGAATGACACACAGACATCAACCTCACTGCCCTGTGGAAGTATAGTCTGAGGCAGAGCAGAAGAAACTGGTCCAGGAGGAAAGGGAGGACGTAGACACGTCAATTACACACAGCCAGGGATGCTTCATGGTTTCCTGTGGGGTGTGACCTGTGTAGTTGCACAGCGACCCATGCTTAGAGAGACTCTGTGTTTGAGTCAATGCTCTTCTGTCACCCTCTAGAAGTTTTTAATCCATTTTTAAACAAGGGCCTGTGCATTTTCATTTTGCACTGGGCCTCACAAGTTACAAGTTAGGTAGTTGGTCCTTCATTCTTTTGAATAGGCAATGCCTTCTCCCTATCACCCTCTTTGGAAGCACAGCTACTCCCAGCAAATGCTAATGATTCATGTTTCTAATTTTGTTTTTCCTTTAACAGGTGTGAAGTATGAGATATAGACTCTGTCATCCAGAGTGGGCTGGGGTATGCTGCATGACAGAAATCCCCAAATCCAGTGGCTTAAAACAACAAAGGTGTACTTTACTCTCACACTTCCTGTTTATGCTGGGTCAACTGGGGGCTCTGTTGAGCATCATCGCCCCGCTAGGACTGTGGCGGAGGGAAAGTGAAACAAGGGAAATGACGCACTGGTGGTTAGAGCCTCTACTCAGAAATGACACATATTGCTTGAACTCACATTTCCTCGCCAAGGCAAGTCACGTGGTGACACCCTCCTTTAAGAGAAGAAGAAGTTCAACACAAACATGAGCCCAGAGAACTGGGCCACTTGTTTCTCTGTGTGTTTATCTAAGACACAGAATCTTGCTCTGTTGCCCAGGCTGGACTGCAGTAGTGTGATCATGGTTCCCTGCAGCCTCAACTTCCTGGGCTCAAGCAATCCTCCTGCCTCAGCCTCCCAAGTATCTGGGACTACAGGCATGGACCAACGGGCCTAGCCTACATTCGTTATTCCAACACTATTTATTAAACAAGCCATCCTTTTTCTGGTGATTTTAATTGTCCATTTATCATATGCAAAACTTTTTGCATAGTGTTTCTGTTCCGCTGATTTTTCTTTCAATGCCTACGCAGAATCACTCTGATTTAATTTCTGTAGCTTTTTTTTTTTTGAGATGGAGTCTCGCTCTGTTGCCCAGGCTGGAGTGCAGTGACACGATCTTGGTTCACTGCAACTGCCTCCCGGTTTTAAGTGGTTCTCCTGCCTCAGTCTCCCAAGTAGCTGGGACTACAGGTGCACAACACCACGCCCAGATAATTTTTATATTTTCAGTAGAGATGGGGTTTCACCATGTTGGCCAGGATGGTCTTGACCTCTTGACCTTTTGATCCACCTGCCTCAGCCTCCCAAAATGCTGGGATTACAGGCGTGACCCACTGTGCCCAGCCTTAATTTCTGTAGCTTTATAATGCCATTTTATTTTATTGTTTTATAGCCTTGCTATCTTGCCCAGGCTGGCCTTGATCTCCTTGGTTCAAGGGATCCTCCTGCCTCAGTCTCCTGAGTAGTGGGACTATAGGCCTGAGACACCAAACCTACCTGATTTATAATGTCATTTAATACAAAGAAGTTAAGTATTGTCAAGATTCTCCTTTTACCTTTTTTTTTTTTTTTTTTTTTTTCTTTTTTCTTTTTTTTTTTTTTTTTTTTTTTTTGAGATGGAGCCTTGCTCTGTCGCCCAGGCTGGAGTGCAATGGTGTGGTCTCTGCTCATTGCAACCTCAGCCTCCCGGGTTCAAACGATTCTCCTGCCTCAGCCTCCTGACTAGCTGGGACTACAGGTGCATGCCACAATGCCCAGCTAATTTTTGTTTTTTTTAGTAGAGACAGGGTTTCACTATCTTGGCCAGGTTGGTCTTGAACTCCTGACCTTGTGTTCCTGCCACCTCAGTCTCCCAAAGTGCTGGGATTAGAGGCATGAGTCACCTCACCCAGCCATTTTAGCTACTATCTTAATCTTTTATTTCTAGATAGATTTCAGAATCACTTTGTCAAATCCCCCAACTCCTTCTATATGATTTTGACTAGAATGGAATTGCATTTGTAGATGAATTTGCATTTATTTATAATATTGAGATGTAAGGTTTTTGTTTTGTTTTTAGAGACGGTCTTGCTCTGTCACTCAGGCTGGAGTGCAGTGGCATAATTATTGATCACTGTAGCCTCCAACTCCTCAGCTCAAGTGATCTTCCCACGTCAGCTGGCATTATAGGTGCCTGCCACTGCACCCAGCTTTTACTTGTGTAATGAAGTAATCTTTCCATCCCCTGGGAGAATGGTCACTGAATGACTGAAATTCACTGAAATTTGTTAAAAAAGAAGAAAAATATTGGAAAGCCTTATTTCTCTCTTTTCTTTTTTGAAACAAGGTCTTGCTCTGCTGCCCAGGCTGGAGTGCAGTGGCTCGATCTCGGCTCACTGCAACTTCTGGCTCCCAGGCTCAGGTAAACCTCCTGCCTCAGCCTCCGGAGTAGCTGGGACTACAGGTACAAACCCCACACTTGGCTAATTTTTGTATTTTTAGTTTAAAAAACTAACTGCATAGTTTTTGTCTGGAAAAAAATCATTAACGTCTTACTGAGATACTTAAAAATATTATTTTATGGCCAGGTGCGGTGGCTCACGCCTGTAATCCCAGCACTTTGGGAGGCCGAGGCGGGAGGATCACGAGGTCAAGAGATCGAGACCATCCTGGTCAACATGGTGAAACCCCGTCTCTACTAAAAATACAAAAAATTAGCTGGGCATGGTGGCGCGTGCCTGTA
>NW_016107346.1:7579947-7584966 GCF_001604975.1 Cebus imitator | reverse complement strand
AGCTGGGATTACAGGCACGTGCCACCATGCCCAGCTAATGTTTTGTATTTTTAGTAGAGACGGGGTTTCACCATGTTGACCAGGATGGTCTCGATCTCCTGACCTCGTGATCCACCGGCCTCGGCCTCCCAAAGTGCTGGGATTACAGGCTTGAGCCACCGCGCCCGGCTAGTTTCTAAAGTTTTGAAATAGCAGATGAGGCCAGTGAGACTCTATACCCTGGACTCCTGCTGATCCATGAACTATCTGTTAGTGTCCATGATGAGTTAAGCACAGGTATTAAGAACAAATATTTAGCAGCTGTTATAGCAATATGATGTTGCCACAATATCCAAGTGCATGATTGGCTGACTCATCTCATTCAACAGTTTATAGGCCAAACAGATTAATTCATTCATGACAACTGGAAGTAAAACAAAACTGGTCTTTCATCATACGTTAAGTGCTTCTTTTTTTTTCTGAGATGGACTTTTGCTCTGTCACCCGGCTGGAGTGCAGTGGTGCAATCTTGGCTCACTATAACCTCTCTCCCAGGTTCAAGGGATACTCCTGCTCCAGCCTCCTGAGTAGCTGGGACTACAGGCACGCGCCACCATGCCCCGCTAATTTTTTTTTTTTTTTAATATTTTCGTAGAGATGGGGTTTCACCATGTTTGCCAGGATGATCTTGATCTCCTGACCTTGTGATCTACCTGCCTTCCAAAGTGTTGGGATTACAGGCATGAGCCACTGCACCCGGCCTGATAAGTGCTTCTTTAACTAGAAGTCTCTTGATGCAGAGAAAGAGGGGAGTTAGGGAGAAGCACGTGGGTTTGAATCTGAAATGTGTTCCTGCATCTTGTCTCCTTTTTTAGAAGCCCAAAAAATTGCTCTAAGTGGGTGGTGGGGGATGGAAAGGGCAAGCTGCCAGCAGGAGAACAAAAGATATCCTTGACCAACTAGAAAGCTGGAATCTGAAGGGATCCATGCCCTTTTTCTAAGTAGAGTCTGGGAAGTGGCAAGACAATGAAAAGGCTATGGGCACAGCAGGGCAGCTGGGTCTGGCAGCCCACTTGGTTCTCAGGCACCCCAGCATGGGCTGGGAGCAGCAGAACAATTTGATGTGTGTCCAGAAGGAGCCCAAATGCAGCATAGAACCTTGAATATTCCCACGAAGTAGGCACACACACCACCTAAAGCTCCCACATTCCTGAACGGGGTGCAGAAGGAGCTGAGAGACACAGATCAGAAGCATGTTCATAGCTGAGAACAGGGAACAAAACCACAGCTACCTGTATCACCAGTACCCAAGGTCTAGACAAAACAAAACACACCTTTGCCGGTGGGGACACTCAAGAGTCACATGCTCCTCCTTTCTGGAAGCCTTGACACTAAGTGACAAAAAAAAAAAAAAAATGACAGATGTTAGTGGGCATTTTTACCTTATTTCTGATTTTAGTGAAAATGCATTTGGTATTTTATTGTTAGTTATGGCATTTGTGATTAATTATTATTTTTTCTTTTTTTTTGAGACAGAGTTTCTGCTCTTGTCGCCCAGGCTGGAGTGCAATGGCATGATCTCAGCTCACTGCAACCTCCACCTCCCTGGTTCAAGTGATTCTCCTGCCTCAGCCTCCAGAGTAACTGGGATTACAGGTGTGCATCACCACGCTTGGCTAATTTTTGTATTTTTAGTAGAGATGGGATTTCACCATGTTGGCCAGGCCGGTCTCAAATTCCTGACCTCAGAGGATCTGCTCTCCTCAGCCTCCCAAAGTGCTGGGATTACAGGCATGAGACACCACACCCAGCCTAATTCTTCATATTCTTGATGATGTTAGTGCCCATCTTTTTGAAGTTGGCTAGGGAGATTTTTTTTTTTTTTTTTTTAGAAGCTGAGGTTTAATAGAAGAAAGAGTAAGAAAAACAGCTCTCTCTCTATTGAGAGAGAAGGGACTTCTGAGAGGAAAGACCCAGCTAGGGAGTTTTAATATACTTTTTATTAAATCAGGAATAGACGATGAATTTCATCTGATGGTTTTTTTTTAATTTCTATTAAGAGAGTCATATGATTTTTCTCCTTCAACCTATTAGGGCAATCAAGTACACACAGATTTCCTTAATATACCTTTGACTTTGCATATTTGTTTTGATCCACAGCTTGATTTTATCTTATTATAATTTATTTAAAATCTTAAAATCAATATTTATAGGTGAAGTTCGAATGTACTTTTTTTTTTTTGAGATGGAGTTTCGCTCATGTGCAATGAGTGGCTGGAGTGCAATGGTGCATGTTGCCCAGGCTGGAGTGCAATGGTGTGATCTCAGCTCACCGCAACCTCCGCCTCCTGGATTCAAGCAATTCTCCTGCCTCAGTCTCCTGAGTAGCTGGGATTACAGGCATGTGCCCCTATGCCCGGTCAATTTTGTATTTTTTTTTTTAAATAAAATAAAGACGGGGTTTCACCATGTTGGTCAGGCTGGTCTTGAACTCCCTACCTCAGGTGATCCGCCCGCCTTGGCCTCCCAAGTGCTTGGATTACAGGTGTGAGCCACCACGCCTGGCCTAATTTTGTATTTTTAATACAGACAGGGTTTCTCCATGTTGGTCAGGCTGGTCCTCAAACTCCTGACCTCAGGTGATGCTCCCAACTCGGCCTCCCAAAGTGTTGGGATCATAGGCGTGAACCACCACTCCTGGCCCCATAACATTCCATGTTGTATCTGTGCTGTGTTTTATTTATCCAGTCCACTGTTGATGAAACATAAGATCCCTGGTGACCCTTTTCCTATCCTCCAGAGTTAGCTGGTTTATTCCAATATTTATTTGATTTCTTCCTGAGTCAATTTTAGTAATTTGTATTTTATTTTTACAAGTCCATTTCGGCCATCCGAGTCTTTGCACGCCTGCTCTCTCGCAACTTCTGTCTCAGCCTAGCCCAGCATCACTATGGTGGACGCTTTCCTGGGCACCTGGAAGCTAGCGGACAGCAAGAATTTCAATGACTACATGAAGTCACTCGGTGTGGGTTTTGCTACCAGGCAGGTGGCCAGTATGACCAAGCCTACCACAATCATTGAAAAGAATGGGGACACTATCATCCTAAAAACACACAGCACCTTCAAAAATACAGACATCAGCTTTAAGCTGGGGGTGGAATTCGATGAGACAACAGCAGATGACAGGAAGGTCAAGTCCACCGTGACACTGGATGGAGGCAAACTTGTTCACCTACAGAAGTGGGACGGGCAAGAGACACTTGTGCGGGAGCTAATTGATGGAAAACTCATCCCGACACTCACCACGCCACTGCAGTTTGCACTCGCGCTTATAAGAAAGAGGCACGACCTGACTGCACTGTTGCTGACTCCTACTCTGCCAATCGGCTACCCCTTGACTCAGCACCACATTGCCTCATTTCTTCCTCCGCATTTTGTACAAATCCACAAATTCTTCTAGGGTCAGGTGCCACTGGCCTGGATCCACTTCCAGTTTCCATTGTGTATGTGGTTTTTTTGTTAACGGCATTCGTAGGGTGCTCTGAGGTCAATAAAGCAGAGCCAAGGCCCAAAAAAGAAAAAAAAAAAAGTCCATTTCATTTCCATTTTTTAACTCACACATAAGGTTGAACCTAATCTTCTGTTATCTGAGTGTTTATCCCTGAATCCAGAATTTCACCTGAAAGCTGTACCTTGGACTTCCGGTGGCCCCCTCCAGCATCGTCTCTGATCTCACCATAGGTACAAATCTTCTTTTTATACAAGTGTCTCCTGTTGCTGGCAGCAACTCTCCTCCAATTCTCCTGTTCCATTTTTTTTTAACCTGCTCCTGAATCTTTTTTTTTTTTGAGACAGAGTCTGACTCTGTCACTCAGGCTGGAGTGCAGTGGCATGATTTCGGTTCACTGCAACCTCTGCCTTCTGGATTCAAGTAATTCTCATGCCTCAGCCTCCCAAATAGCTGGAATTACAGGCGCATGCCACTATGCCCGGCTAATTTTTGTATTTTCAGTAGAGACGGGGTTTCACCACAGCGGCCACGCTGGTCTCAAAACTCCTGACCTCGTGATCTGCCCCCCTTGGCCTCCCAAAGTGCTGAGATTACAGTGAGCCACTGGGCCTGGCCTCCTGAATCTTTTCATGAGCCAAGTTCCTCTTTTGATCTTTATCCAAAGGAGCCTGTTTTTCCCTGGTGTCAAGAGTTATGATATGGGTTTCCTGTTCTAATCTTCTAGTCCCAGACAGAAAAGCCAGGGCTTATTTATCAGATTTAGATGATGGGCTAAGAGTAAAGAGAAGGGCTGGACCCCAAGCCAGAGTAGGGGACGGGAGGCCAGGCTCTTTTCCATGACATAAAGGGCTCTCCAGCATCTCACCTGCCTGCATCCTCTCCACAGGCCCCTCATGTTACAACCTCTTAGCCACAAGAAAGCCAGGTGGTTGTCAGGCCATGCCTGCCGTGTCACCTCTCACAGGCTGCTCCATCAGTCCAGATGCCCACGTCATGCTTCTCGACTTAGGTAGTACATCCTTGAACTTCTACTTTTATAATTTAAGCTATACCTTTATGTTCGTGTACTTTTCCATGTATATATTTTATTTCACAATGAAAAGGGTTTTAATATGCAGCTGGGGGCTGGGGCTCATGCTTGTAATCCCAGCACTTTGGGAGGCCAAGGTGGGAAGATCACTTGAGCTCAGGAGTTTGAGACCAGCCTGGGCAACGTAGTGAGACCTCATCTCTATTGGAAAAAAAAAAGTATTGGCCAGGCATGGTGGTCACACCTGTAACCCCAGCACTTTGGGAGGCCAAGGCAGCTGAATCATTTGAGGTCAGCAGTTCGAGATCAGCCTGGCCAACATAGTGAAACCCCGTCTCTTCTAAAAATACAAAATTCACCAGGCATGGTGGCAGGTGCCTGTAGTCCCAGCTACTCAGGAGGCTAAGGCAGGAAAATTGCTTGAACCCAGGAGGTGGAGGTTGCAGTGAGCAGAGATTGTACCACTGCACTCCAGTCTGGGGGACAGAGTGAGACTGTT
>NW_016107346.1:7577402-7579731 GCF_001604975.1 Cebus imitator | reverse complement strand
GCTCATTGCAGCCTCAACCTTCTAGGCTTAAGCCATCCTCCCACCTCAGCCTCCCAAGTAGCTGGGACTACAGGTGCACACCACCACGCCTGGCTAATTTCTTATTTGTTTATTTTTTTGATACAGAGTCTCATTCTCCTGCCGGGGCTGAGTACAGTGGTGTGATCATGGCTGACTGGAGTCTTGACTTCCAAGGCTCAAGCAATCATCCCGCCTCAGTGTTCTAGCTGGGCCTACAGGTCTGCACCGCCATGCTCAGCTACAATTTTTGATTTTTTGTAGAGATGAGGTCATGCTATTTTCCCAGGCTGGTCTCAAACTCCTGGAAGCAAGCAATCCTTCTGCCTCAGCCTCACAAAGTGCTGGGATTATACGCATGAGCTGGCTGGGTGCGGTGGCTCACGCTGGTAATCCCAGACCTTTGGGAGGCCAAGGTGGGTGGATCACCTGAGGTCAGGAGTTTGAGACCAGCCTGGTGAAACCCTGTCTCTATAAAAAATAAAAAACAAACAAAAAAAAGGCATGAGCTACTGTGCCCGGCCAACAATTGTTTCCCAAAGTCTGGAAGATGACACAGGAAAACCCAGGGCTGACCCTAGAAGACAGAGACACCATCAGAGCCTCAACTGTGTCCAGATTTCAACAAGTAGCTGCCTCCTTCCTTAATAATAGACAACCTTGCCTTCCAGCCTTCACTCCAGAGTATCGACTACTCACAGGGTTTTGAACATTGGAACCTGATCATTGCTAGGTCTTTGCCAGTGCTTTGTACACTCCAGGTGCTTTCCAGGAATCTCAAGGAGTCATGCTTTTTTTTTTTTTTTTAAGACAGTCTCATTCTATCGCCCAGGATGGAATGCAGTGGTGCGATCTATAACCATCACGTCTCCTCCCCTGGCCTGGCCTGGGTAGAGTCTGGCTTCCTGTCCCCTACCCTAGCTGGGGGTCCAGCCCTTTTCTTCACTCTCAGCTCATCATCTAAATCTGGTAAATAAACCCAAAGAAAGTATGGTTTATTTTTGGTCTGGCACTAGAAGATTAAAACAGGAAATCCATATCACAACTCCTGACATGAGAGAAAAACAGGCTCCTTTGGGTAACGATAAGAAGAGGCACTTGGTGAAGTAGCTGGGATTATAGGCACGCACCACCATGCCTGGCTAATTTTTGTATTTTTGGTAGAGATGGGGTTTTGCCATGTTGGGCAGGCTGGTCTCGAACTCCTGGCCTCAAGCAATCCACTCGCCTAGGCCTCCTAAAGTGCTAGGATTACAGGCATGAGTCACCATGCCTGGCCAGGACATACTTAAAAAAANCAAAAAAACCCAGCATTTTCCATGGGAGACAGAGATTTGAAAAATGGAGCTGTGCCTGTGTCTCCTAACTCTGCTAGGTCAGCAGAAGGATCTGCAACAGCAAAGCAATCAGGTGTTTTTTTATTTTTTTGAGACAGGGTCTCACTCTGTCACCCTGGCTAGAGTGCAGTAGCATGATCACAGCTAACTGCAATCTCTACCTCCTGGGCTGAAGGATCCTCCTACCTTAGTCCCCTGAGTATCTGGGACCACTAGTGCATGCCACCATGCCTGGCTTAATTAAAAAAAAAATTTGTAGAGATGGGGTCTCACTGTGTTGCCCAGGATGTTTTCAAACTTCTGGGCTCAAGATATCTTCCCAACTCAGCCTCCCAAAGTGCTGATATTATAGGCGTGAGCTGCCATGCTCAACCCAGATCCAGGTTTAATAACTGTAGAGGAGGAAACGGTGATAGGAGATCCAAGCAGCAGGTGGAATGACACAGTTAATGACATCAAGTTCATCGGAGTGTGGGTAGGAACTTAGTATAACAGATTTTGAAGGGATCACTCTGACTGCTGTGCTGATAAGTGACTATTTTATGTTGATAATATACTGAGATTAAAAATGTTATGGTCACAAAATAAAAATTAATTGCTGTAAAATATAAAAAAGAGTCCTTAGACATTAAAATCATGATAGCAAGTAACAGGCTGGGTGTGGTGGCTCATGCCTGTAATCCTAGCACTTTGTGAAGCCCAGGCAGGAGAATCATTTGAGCCCAGGAGTTCAAAACCAGCCTGGGGAACATAGGAAGACTCTATCTCAATATAAAAATAAAATAAAAATTAAAAATTTTTTTAAAAATAAAAAATAGTAACAGAAGAGTAGAAGACTGGGCATAGTGGCTTAAGCCTGTAATCCCATGACTTTAGGAGGCTGTGGTGGGCAGATCACTTTGAGGCCAGGAATTTGAGACCAGCCTGGCCAACATGGTGAAACCCCATCTCTACTAAAAATACAAAAATTAGCT
>NW_016107346.1:7571922-7577175 GCF_001604975.1 Cebus imitator | reverse complement strand
AAAAAAAAAAAAAAAAAAAATTCCAGAAACAGGAAACCAAGGTAGGAGTGAAATAAATTATCAAATAAATTAATTTCAGAAAATTCCCTAGCACTAACAGACATAAGTTTCCAGACTGAAAGGGCCCACAGCACCTGGCACAATGGGTAATGGGTGCTGAATAAAAATAGGCCAACATCAGGACATGACATTGCAAAATTTCAGAACACTGAAGACAATTCTACAAGCATCTGGAGAGAAAAATGACGACAAAGGAAGAACCAAGAATCAGAAGTCATGTGGGAAGCCAGAAGGCACTACAGTCACTTCCTCCCCTCAGAAGGACAATGGGCAGGAAGAGGACAGGGCAGCATGGACAGAACTCTTGGAGATGAAACGGATGGAATACTAGGGGATACATACAAATGGGGTCAGTTTGGGCTTAACTTAGGACAGATACACAGAAAATCATGCAAACGAACATGATTATTAACTCCAATGAAAAACTAAAAGTTGTGTCAGAAGGAAAAGAAGTCATAATAAGTGTCCTGGCTCAGCTATGAATAGGGTTTGTATATCCTTAGTAATATCAACATTATTGATCCCACCAAAATGACACAATTATATGGACAAATGGAGGGACTGAAAGTACGTGTCTGTGATAAAGGATGACTAAAGAGCAGCCAAATCTGCACCACCAGATACAGTCGATTGATAAGGCCCAATACTGAACAACTGTGAAATGGTAATATAAATACTTCATGTGGAGATGAAAGTTAATACTAAAAAATTCATCTGGAAGAACTGAAGGTGGTTATCTCCTGGGGAGAGAGGAAAGAGGGGTTGCCAAGAACTGATTTTCATCATAAGCCTTGTTGAATTTTTTTTTACACAGGGTCTCACTGTCACCCAGGCTGAAGTATAGTGGCGAGATCATATCTCACTGCCGCCTTGAACTCTTGGGACTCAAGCGAACCTCCCACCTCGGCCTCCCAAGTAGCTGGGACTACAGGCATGGGCCACAGAGCCCAGCTAATTTTTTAACTCTTTGTAAGGATTTTGTTGTTGTCATTTTGTTACTCTTTTTTTTTTGAGATGGAGTTTCACTCTTGTTGCCCAGGCTGGAGTACAATGATGTGATCTCAGCTCACTGCAACAATTGCCTCCTGGCTTCAAGTGATTCTCCTGCCTCAGCCTCCCAAGTAGCTGGGATTACAGGTATGCATCACCACACCCAACTAATTTTTATATTTGTAGTAGAGATGGGTTTCACCATGTTGGTCAGGCTGATCTTGAACTCCTGACCTTGTGTGATCCACCCACCTTGGCCACCCAAAGTGCTGGGATTACAGGTGTGAGCCACCTTGCCCAGCTGTTTTTGTTATTTTTTCTCCCAAATATTTTTTATCTAGATAAAAAAAAATATGAATCTCAGATACGGAACCCAAGCATACAAAGGGCTGACTATACTCATTTTTTAATATATTTGTTCAGTTATTTCAAATATGGAGCTATTTCTGCGTAAGTACATTGCAAACTTCTGTAGGATGGGCATAGTGGAAAATTCCTTTTTGATGTCTGTCAAAGCTATGTTCATAGTAGATGCCCTCAAAATATTTCATGCATAAAGGCCGAATTCAAGGTGACTTGATATGCAAATTTAAATCAAAGTCTGGAGATAAAAACCGAGGTTAAAGCTGTCACTGATAATACTTAAGACATTTGGAGAACCTAAGTACATCAAGATAGAGCTGCATTCAAAGCTCTGGGGTCTACTTTTTTGGTTAACGTTCATTTGTTTTAATGTTTTTTGGTTAATGTTCATTTGTTTATTTGGTCACCTGGGACTTGGTATATAAACGTGCAACTACTCTGCCAACACCCTATGTGACTTTCTAGTCTTTGTGCCTGCCTTCTTTTTCTCCTAGATTGCAAAGTCTAGGAAATGTTTCTTGGTTAATGTTCATTTGTTTAATGTTCATTTGGTCACCTGGGACTTGGTATATAAACACGCGTCTACTCTGCCAACACCCTATGTGACTTCCTAGACTTTGCGCCTGCCTCCCCTTTTTCCCTAGATTACAAAGTCCTAATCTCCACACACTGAGATGTTGAACTTCTTTTACTGCCAGTTTGATAAGATTGGCAGAGAGAGATTAGTTTCTTATCCCTTGCTGGAGGTGGAGAGATAAAAACACCAGGGAGAAAAACTCAGTGGAAGATCTTCTTGAGTTGATGTTCAGAACAAGGAGGAGTCCTTGATCCTGGGCCAGCATCAATCCATGACGCTTTTGATCTCACTGTGGTTTCGCTCCCCATTAAATGGGGAAAATACTTGACATTTTCTGACATCCCAGGGTCAACATACGCATAGCAGTAAATGTGATACACACATTAAGAGAATGAAAGGCAAAAATCACATGACCATCTCAATGGATGCAGAAAAGCACTTGAGAAAATCTGACATCCTTTCACGGTAAAAACTCTCAACAAATTGGGTATAGACGGAACGAACTTCGATATACCTTGAAATTTACCTTGTATGACATATTTGCAGTGAATATACTTAATGGTATAAAGCTGAAAGCTCTTCCACTAAGATCAGGAACAAGACAAGGTCCCCACTCTCACCACTTACATTCAACATAGTAATGGAAACCCTAGCCAGAGAATTAGGCGAGAAAAAGAAATGACAGGCCTTTGAATTAGAAGTGAAGAAGTAAAACTGTCTATTTACAGATGGCATGATCTTATAAATAGAAAACCCTAAAGATACCACCAAAAACCTGTCAAAACTAAATAAAGTTGTAGGAAGCAAAAGCAACATATAAAAATTAGTAATGTTTCTGTATATTAACAAAGAACTATTCAAAGAAAAAAATGAATCAAAAATCCATTTTATTTTATATTTTACTATTTTGTAGAGAGAGGGTCTCACTATGTCACTCAGGCTGGAGAGCGGTGGCACAATCGTGGCTCACTGCAACCTCCACCTCCTGGGCTCAAGCTATCCTCCCATCTCAGCCTTCTGAGTAGCTGCGACCACAGGTGCATGCCACCATACCTGGCTAATTTTTTTTTGTATTGTTTGTAGAGATGGGGTTTTGGCATGTTGCCCAGACTGTTCTTGAACTCCTGGGCTCAAGCAATCTGCCTACCTCAGCCTCCCAAACTGCTGGGATTACAGGCATGAGTCACTGCACCTGGCCTACTTATTTATTTTGAGATGGAGTCTTGGCTGGCCACAGTGGCTCATGCCTATAATCCCAGCACTCTGGGGGAGGCCGAGGCGGGCGGATCACCTGAGGTTGGGAGTTCAAGACCAGCCTAACCAACATGAAGGTTTGGCTTTGTGGGAGGGTTTAAGACATAGTCTTTGCCCTTAGTGAGTAAAATCAGCCTGATGGATCTAAAAGTAGCAGAGTGGTAGAAACTTTGGAGAACTAGAGAATGCTGCTGAGCTAAAGCTTTCACTACCTTGCTCTAGTTGGCTGGAACCTCTCAGTAATGAAGGACTACCTGATTTTTCAAGAGAAGTCCAAAATCAAGATCATGTGAACATTTCACTTTTTAGAAACAAAATGCAGAACTTGAAGACAGGTGGTAAGAAAGTAAAATGGAACAATTAAATCAAAAAAGTAAATCCTCAGCCAGACACAGTGGCTCATGCCTGTAATCCTAGCACTTTGGGAGGCCAAGATGGGTGGATCACCTCAGGTCAGGAGTTTGAGACCAGCCTGGCCAACGTGGTGAAACCCTGTCTCTATTAAAATAAATAAATAAAATCAATCAATCAATCCTCAAATGCAGGCCAATATGTGGCTGCTAGTTTGCAGCACAAACTACCAAGTCCTATTTTTTCCTGCTGTACCTCTAGCACCTCACAATTCCTAGCAGAACAGAAGTGCCTCTGGTATATGACCACATGAAGCTCATCCAAGAGACCCACCAGAGTGGCAATGAATCTGAAATTTCCATCATATGCAGAACAGCTGAAGCAACTGGAGAGGATTTTTAGCCTTGGAAATGACTAACAGGAGGCAGCACAGTTGTTGCAAATAAGAACAGCCTTTTAAAAAGTTAGGGTATATGGTATCGCCAACACTTTGGAGTGGGGAGGAGGTTATTTTGAGGTAAAATATACATCTGACAGCTGACCATGGTCACTTAACTACTTCTATTTTCCACACCCACCTTCCCCATTTCTTCACTGGCCCAGTGCCTAAAAGCATTTGGCTGTCATGGTAGTAAAGGGAGTTCAGGCTTTGCCTTATTAAATTTTATTTTTTATTGAGATGGAGTCTCTGTTATCCAGGCTGGAGTGCAGTGGTGTGATGTGGGCTCACTGCAACCTCTGCCTCCTGGGTTCAAGTGATTCTCCTGCTTCAGCATGCGCTGTAGCTGGGATATAGGTGCCCGCCACCACACCCAGCTAATTTTTGTATTTTTAGTAGGCAGGCTAATCTTGAACTCCATACCTCAAGTGATCTGCCTGCCTTGGCCTCCCAATGTTGGGATTACAGGCATCAGCCATCACGTCTGGCCCAGGCTTTGCCTAATTTTAATCCCAAATATCTCACTTACTTCCTAAGAATCTTACCTAACTCAGGATTTTTCTAAGGATTAAAATGAGATATGTAATAAAAGCACTTGCCAGAATATCTGGTAAAGGGGTCAAGAAATGTTCAACATTATTACATAGGTTTAGATCTTTTCTCCTGTCCAACTATTAACCAGGCCCAACCCTACTTAGCCTCCAAGATCAGATGAGGTGGGGAGCATTCAGCGTGGTATGGCTGTAGAGGTTTAGGTCTTTTCTATAAAACACCAAATACAACTATGGCCAAAGCACAGAACTTACAGGGAGTCTGATTTTGGCTTAATCAATGATACTTTTGTAACAATTCCAGCTGGAATGATATTACAAGTGTGAACGCTGAAATAGAGCAGCAAAGGCCACTGCTCAGGGGACTCTGGAGAGGACATTCCTACTCCATATAGGAAGTTGGCTGGTTTCTGCTCCGACACTATGACTACTAAATAAACAGGATGAAAAACTACACTTATAAGGTACATCAATAAGAATATGACTGATCTCGGCCGGGCACGGTGGCTCAAGCCTGTAATCCCAGCACTGTGGGAGGCCGAGGCGGGTGGATCACGAGGTCAAGAGATCGAGACCATCCTGGTCAACATGGTGAAACCCCGTCTCTACTAAAACTACAAAAAATTAGCTGGGCATGGTGGCGCGTGCCTGTAATCCCAGCGACTCAG
>NW_016107346.1:7562408-7571197 GCF_001604975.1 Cebus imitator | reverse complement strand
AAATGTACACTTTCCACCCCATGCCCAAATGTTTACTTTTCACTTTATACCCTTCTGTTCCATTTTTATTTGTTTTTTTGGACCAGCAGCATCAACTTTAAAAAAAACCACCAAACAGGCCAGGCTCAGTAGCTCATGATTGTAATCCCAACACTTTGGGAGGCCAAGGTGGGAGGATCATTTGAGCCTAGGAGTTAGGCTGCAGTGGGCCATGATTGTGCCACTGCACTCCAGCCTAGGCAGTAGAGCAAGACCTTGTCTCCAAAAATCAATCAATTAATCCATCAATCCAAATCATTTGGTTTGGCCAAAACCTTCTGATCTGAGCTTTGCTTGGCAGCCACTCCCCAAGATAAAGCTTTATGTATCACCTCACAATTCACTGTCAAGGCTTAGAAACTCACTACTGAACTCCCCAGCAAACATTCCCATTACTAAAAGTGCCTAATCTTGGAGGCTGCTTCAGGTCACCCTCTCTTTGTCCCTCATTTCCTGGGTCCTTTTTTCTTCCTCCACGTACACTCACTCCACTGGTGATCTCAAATAGCCCTCTGGTTTTTAAGATATTGTCCAAATACTGACTCCTAAATTTCTATTTCCATAAGACCCACTCTAAACTCTAGACACACTCATGCATTGCAACTGCCTCCCCAACAGCTCCATTCGGATATTGAGCAGACATCTAAAACTTGCTCTTCCCACAGCCATCATCTCAGCTGATGGCATGGCCAGGCTTCTAGCTGCCCAAGTCCATAACCTCAGGGTTGGGGAAAGTAGTGTGACTCATAATGCCAGCCACCTAGAAACTAAGGTAGATCTGGGTACTGGGATTAAAGATATCATAAAATCACTGAAGTGTTTTCTGAAATGTTTAAAGTTAACTCATTTTAACTCTAGGACTTGGATTTCAACATTTTAATATCTTTGGAATATAAGTCATTTTTTGCAAGCTAAAAAATAGAATCAAACGAAGGCAATCCAGTGCTCCAGGCATCCAGGCTGAGTCTTGCAATCATGAGCAGAATGATGACATAATACAAGGTGCTAGCAACAAGGCTATAAACTCTAACTAATAAACACTTATCTACATGTTTCATTAAGAACAGCCAAAAATCCTGCCCTTAAAGGAATAATCTACAGAACATCTTGATTTACAAGGGACAAAATGACCCCAATTACATGCTGTCCAATATACTGGTGAACTGGATCAGAATGGGCCAAGGACTGTTAAACAGAGAAAGTATTTACATTTTGAAAACTTGCTGTGCAGGCTAGTTTACTCCTGGCTTCTGTCAATAAGAAAGCAAGTAAAAAAAAATATTACAGATGAACTCACTGATCTTTGATTTTTACCAAGGTCTTCCACTGGAACATGAAGGTAGGATTAAGTGTAGAGGATAAGATACTCCAACATTTTTTTTTTTTTTGAGGTGGAGTCTTGCTCTGTTGCCCAGGGTGGAGCGCGGTGGTGCGATCTCGGCTGACTGCAACCTCCACCTCCTGGGTTCCAACAATTCTCCTGCCTCACCCTCCTGAGTAGCTGGGATTACAGGTGCGAACCACCATGCCCAGCTAATTTTTTTGTATTTTTAGTAGAGATGGGGTTTCACCATGTTGGTCAGGCTGGTCTTGAACTCCTGACCTCATGATCCGCCCATCTTGGCCTCCCAAAGTGCTGGGATTACAGGCATGAGCTACTGCGCCCGGCCAAGATACTCAGATATTTTTAAAATAAATTACTTAGTAGTAAGAAATTAGCCATACTACATTCTTCCATTTGCTACAAGAACAAATTGGCAATGAAGACTATTTAAAAGAAATGCTCAGCTCTACAGAGGGTGGTGGCAAGCAACACTTTCCACTACAGAATAACCTCTATTCTTCCATGATTCATATTCCTATGGAAAAACTTGTCGGGAGCTCTTGCCAGGGCCAAGGGATGAGAAACAGAGCAGGTCATGTCCTAACTAGCTAACTGTAGGCTCAGTTAACATCTTTGGGAAGAACGCATAAAATCTGGCCATTGTTTACTTAAACACCCGCAAGATGCAGAATTTTTTAGCCCTTATCTAGAGTTTCTGCTCAGTATCTTAAAGCTGGGGCAGTCCCACTGTGACTCTTCTCCTCAGATATGAGGTGCGTGCTAGTCATCGAAGTCTGGAATGTCATCATAGGAGTAACCGCGGTAGCCTTTGGATGCATAGTAAGCGATGCGCAGGTGGTAAAATCCGGGTAGGAACACCAGAATGCCAATGATCAGGACTGGAACGGCCCGGTCTGCCCCCTGGTGGCAGAAGGAGTCAAACACATTAGCACTCTTAAGAGTTACACATTTTAAAATAAAAAGTCACCTAATCTTTAGATTAGCATTTTATGCTTTTCAGTACTTTTTTTTTTTTTTTTTTTTTTTTTTTTAGACAGAGTTTCGCTCTTGTTACCCAGGCTGGAGTGCAATGGCGTGATCTCGGCTCACCGCAACCTCCGCCTCCTGGGTTCAGGCAATTCTCCTGCCTCAGCCTCCCAAGTAGCTGGGACTACAGGCATGCACCACCATGCCCAGCTAATTTTTTGTAGTTTTAGTAGAGATGGGGTTTCACCATGTTGACCAGGATGGTCTCGATCTCTTGACCTCGTGATCCACCCGCCTCGGCCTCCCAAAGTGCTGGGATTACAGGCGTGAGCCACCATGCCTGGCCTTCAGTACATTTTATTTGAGTTGTACACCACCAAGGGAAAAGGTTTCCTCATTAGAAATTGAAGGAAAACTACAAAGTACTAACAATTATAAAGAATGATCCAATCTCAACCAGATATTTTGGATTCTTTTCCTTTTTTAAAAGTTCTTAGTTGTAAACACACTGTGTCCTGTGGCCAATATTATTAAAACCTCTTCATATATTTAATCTTTAAGGGCATGTAACATTCCACTGAAATCAACGTACACAGTTTTACTTAACTGCCCCACACACAGCTGCTGGACACTTTGGTGGCTTTTCACGTTTTATAATTGTATAGATGCTACTACAATAAACTTCTGTGTTTTTCTTAGCCTTTCAGGTTTTTCCTTTTTTTTTTTTTGAGATAAGAGTCTTGCTCTATTGTTCAGGCTGGAGTACAGTGGCGTGATTACAGCTCACTGCAACCTCTACTTCCCAGGGTCAAGCAATCCTCCCACCTCAGCCTCCAAGTAGCTGGGGTTACAGGTGTGAGTCACCATACCCAGCTAATTTTGTTTGTTTGTTTGGTAAAGATGAGGTCTCACTATGTTGCTTAGGCTGGTCTTGAACTCTTGGGCTCAAGCAATCATCCTGCCTCAGCCTCTCAAAGTGCTAGAATTATGGGCTTGAGCAATCGCACCTGGCTGGCTGTGTTCCCTGTTGTGTGTTAATTATGGCCAGAATCGGTCAAGACAACTTAGACACTGTGTATGTGGGGACAGCCCATGAGAAAGAACCACTAACTACTTTAGGTTACTAAGATTTCATATTGAAGCTCAACAGGTATACTCCAAGAATGTTAAGAATGATTAAAAAAAAAAAGGAAAAGAAACTCAACAGGAACTCAAACCAAACCTAATGTAAGAAGGAACTGACTTATAAGGTACTGTGACCCCATACATATAATAGAATCACTATTTCTCTCCAAACACTGACCCGTATGTTCATGGCACTGCACAGCTACAATGACAGCATGCTGCTCCAGCTACACCCTTTAGCAGTTAGGACTCCTGTATGCCAGGCTCTGCCGTGCTGTTCCAAACTATGACAGTGGGCAAACTGTCTAATATCTCAGAGGCCAAGTGTGTCTACCTGACACTACCTCCCTTACTGGAATTATGGAAATTTACTATTGCTCAAAGGAAGAAAAACATGTTTTGCCAACAGACAACAAAATATAAAAGAAAATCTTTTTGTTCTTTCTGCTGAAACCTGCTGTACAGACATGAATATAAAAATAAAGATTGAACCATGAAGAAAACTAAAACCTGAACAGAGAGTAATGAGATTGAAACCCTAATAAAAAGTCTCCTAGCAAAGAAAAGCCTGGGACTCATAAAATTGTGAAGTGACGGGCAAAAAAAAAAAAAAAAAAAATAAAAGAAAAAAAAAAAAAAAAAAAAAAAAAGAGAGAAGTCTGGGACTTGATGGTTTCACTGCTGAATTATACCAAACAGTTAAAGAATTAATACTTGGCCAGGCATGGTGGCTCACTCCTGTAATCCCAGCACATTGGGAGGCCAAGGCAGGCAGATCACTCAGGATTTCGAGATCAGCCTGGGCAACATGGTGAAACCCCGTCTTGACAAAAAATACAAAAATTAGATGGGCATCGTAGTATGCGCCTGTGGTCCCAGTTGCTATACGCAAGGCTGAGGTGGCAGGATCATGTAAGCCTGGAGAGGCAAAGGTTGCAGTAAGTTGAGATCATACCATTGCACTTTGCCTGGGTGACAGTGAGACCCTGTCTCAAAAAAAAAAAAAAAAAAAAAAAAAGAGGAAAAATAACCTAATCCTATTGAAACTATTCTGAAACAGACAAGGAGAGAATACTTCCAAACTCATTCTATAAGGCCAGTTTTACCCTGATACCAAAACCAGGCAAAGATGCATAGAAAAAAAGAAAACTATAGGCCAATATCCCTGATAAACACTGATGCAAAAATCCTGAATAAGGAGGATAATACTAGCAAAAGGAATTCAACAACACATTAGATTGTTCATCAGGACCGAGTGGGGTTTAACTCAGGGATGCAAGGATGGCTCAACTTACACAAATTAATCAATGTGATATAATTGTATCAGGAAAATGAAGGACGAAAACCACATTTTTATGGTTATTTCAATCAATGCTAGAAAAGCATTTGATAAAATTCTACATCCTCTAGGTACAGTGGCTCACACCTATAATCCCAGTACTTTGGGAGGCTAGGGTGGACCTTGCACTGACTGTAATTAACACACAACGGGGAACATGGCCAGTGGAGTGCAGTGGCTCAAGCCTGTAATTTCAGCACTTTGGGAGGCTGAGGCAGGAGGACTGCTTGAGCCCAGGAGTTCAAGACTAGCTTGGGCAACATAATGAGACCTCATCTCTATCAAACAAACAAAAAAATTAGCTGGGTATGGTGACTCACACCTGTAACCCCTACTACTTGGGAAGCTGAGGTGGGAGGATGTATTGAGCCTGGGAGATCGAGGTTGCAGAGAGCTGTGATCACACCACTGTATTCCTGGATTGCTTGAGTATGAAGTTCAAGATCAGCCTGGGTAATATGGCAAAACCTTGTCTCTACAAAAAATGAAAAAAAATTAACCAAGTGTGGTGGCACATACCTGTGGTCCCAGTTAGTTGGGAGGCTGAGGTTGCAGTGTGCTGAGATGATGCTGCTGCACTCCAGCCTGGATGACAGAGTGAGACTCTGTCTCAAAAACAAAAACAAAAACAAAAAATACGCTGGGGAAAGAATCAGTCTTTTTTGTTTTAAGATGGAGTTTCACTCTTGTTGTCCAGCCTGGAGAGCAGTGGCACCATCTCAGCTCACTGCAACCTCTGCCTAATAAGTTCAGGCAATTCTCCTGCCTCAGCCTCCCGAGTAGCTGTGATTACAGGTGCCCACCGCCACATCCAGCTAATTTTTTTTTTTTTTAAAGATGGGGTTTCACCATGATGGCCAGGCTGGTTTTGAACTCCTGATCTCAGGTGATCCACCTACTTTGGCCTCCCAAAGTGCTAGGATTACAGGCATGAGCCACCATGCCCAGCCTTAATTTTGTATTTTTTAAGTAGAGACGGAGTTTCACCATGTTGGTCAGGCTGGTCTTGAACTCCTGACCTCAGGTGATCCACCCACTTCGGCCTCCCAAAGTGCTGGGATTACAGGCGTGAGCCACTGTGCTGGTCAAGAACCAACCTTTTCAATAAATGGTATTAGGAAAACTGGATATCCATATGCAGAAGAATGAAACTAGACCCCTGAAATCTCTTGCCATATACAAAAAATCAAATGAAAATGGATTAAACACTTAAACATAAGATCTAAAACTATGAAGCTCTAAAACTCTCCTAAGACCTAAAACTCTCCAGCATGTTGGACTTGGCAAAGATTTCTTGAGTAATGGCCCCAAAAGCACAGGCAAACAAAGTAAAAAAGATAAATGAGATCACATCAAGTTAAAAAGCTTCTGTACAGCAAAGGAAACAATCAACAAAGTGAAGACACAACCCATAGAATGGGAAAAAATATATGCAAAGTATCCATCTGACAAGAGATTAATAACCAGAATATACAAGGAGCTCAAACTCTGTACGAAAAACATCTAATAATCCAACCAAAATTGGGCATTTTGCAAAATAAGACATACAAATGGCAAATAGGTATATCAAAAGGGTGCTTAACATCACTGACCAAAGAAATACAAATCAAAACTACAATGAGATATCATCTCATCCCAGTTAAAATGGCTTTTTAAAAATATAGACATGAGGTCTCACTATGTTGCCCAGGCTGGTCTTGAACTCCTGGGCTCAAGTGATCCTCTTGCCCTGGCCTGCAAAAGTGCTGGGATTACAGGTGTGAGCTACTGTACCCAGCCAAAATGGCTTATCCAAAAAACAGGCAATAAGAAATGCTAGTGAGGATGTGCACAAAAGGGAACCCTCGTACAATGTTGATGGGAATGTATGTTACTATAGCCACTATGGAGAACAGTATGAAGTAGAACTACCCTATGATCCAGCAATCTCACAGCTAGGTATATACCCAAAAGAAAGGAAATCAGTCTTGTCAAGGAGATTATCTGCACTTCCAAATTTATGGCAGCCCTATTCACAACAGCCAAGATTTGGAAGCAAGCAAAGTGTTCTACAACAGACAAATGGATAAAGAAAATGTGGTACACATACAGGATGGATTACTATTCAGCCACAAAAAAGAAAGATCTTGTCACTTGCCACAACGTGGATCAAAACTGGAGAACATTATGTTAAATGAAATAAACCAGGCACAGAAAGACAAACTTTGCATGTTTTCACTCATTTGTGGGAACTAAAAACTAAAACAATTGAACTCATGAAGACTGTACAATGATGGTTACTAAAGACTGTGAAAGGTGGAGAGGGGGGAAATGGGGACGGTTAATGGGTACAAAAATATAGTTACATAGAATGAGTAAGTGCTAGTATTTGATAGCACAAGGTGACTAGGGAATGATTTATTATACCTTTAAAAATATAATAACTAAGACTGGGAATGGTGGCTCACACCTGTAATCCCAGCTCTTTGGGAGGCTGAAGTGGGCAGATCACCTGAGGTCAGGTGTTACTGACCAACCTGGCCAATATGGTAAAACCCCGCCTCTACTAAAAATACAAAAATTAGCCAGGCATGGTAGCTTGAGACTGTAGTCCCAGCTACTCAGGAGGTTGAGGCAGGAGAATCACTTGAACCCAGGAGTGGCAGCTGCAGCAAGCCGAGATTGCACCACTGCACTCCAGCCTGGTGACAGAATGAGACTCCTCCAAAACAACAACAATGTATATACACATAATAACTAAAAGTAGGCCGGGCACAGTGGTTCCTGCCTGTAATCCCAACGCTTTGGGAGGTCAGGAGTCTGATACCAGCCTGGTCAACACGGCAAAACTCCATCTACACTAAAAATACCAACATTAGTCGGGCGTGGTGACATACATCTGTAATTCCGGCTACTCAGGAGGCTAAGGCATGACAGCAGCTTGAACCTGGGAGACAGAGGTTGCAGTGAGTCGATATCACGGTACTGCACTCCAGCCTGGACCACAGAACAACTCTGTCTTAAAAATAAATAAATAAAAGTATAATTGGAACGTAACACAAATGATGAATGCTTGAGGTGATGGATACCCCATTTAGCCTGATGTAATTATTATGAATGCATGACTGTATTAAAATACCTCACATATCCCGTAAGTATATACACCATGTACCTGTAAAAATTGAAATAAAAGTTGGCCAGGTGCAGTGGTTCACACCTGCAATCCCAGAACTTTGGGAGGCTGAGGTGGGCAGACTGCCCGAGCTCAAGAGTTAGAGATCAGACTGAGCAACACAGTGAAACCCTGTCTCTACAAAAAAATAAAATGAACAAAAATAAGTAAAAAATATATCAAATTAGCTGGGTGTGATGGTGCACACCTGTAGTCCCAGCAACTTAGGAGGCTGCGGTGGGAGGATCACTTGAGCCCAGGGAGGTAAAGGTTGTGCCACCGCACTCTAGCTTGCAAGACAGAGCAAAACCTCGTCTCAGAAAAATAGACTACTGGGATGGACAGACACATGGACACGGGGACACGCATACACACACACACACACACACGAGCTGTGGCTAGTATTTTATGGCTCTCACAGCTTATTTCCACATGCCCGTCAGCTTACCCCTTTGCTGATGTAGCCTGAGAGCAGGAGGGAGCCTATAATAATGAGAAAGGCGCCAATCAAAAACAGCACAGTGGCAAGTGCAATGGCCTTATAAGGGATCTTTGGAGGGCTTTTCTTAAACTGGAAGAAAAACAGAGATGAAAAAGACAAGGAAGAACATTAGGCAAATACCAGGGTTCAAACATTTTATTTATTTATTTTTAATTTTTATGTTTTTAGAGATAGAGTCTTGCTCTGTCACCCGGGCTGGAGTGTAGTGGTGCAATTATAGCTCAATGCAGCCTCAAACTCCTGGACTCAAGCAATTCTCTTGTCTGAGCCTCCCAAGTAGCTGGGACTACAGGTGTATGCCATCATGCCCGGCTAATTTTTA
>NW_016107346.1:7559963-7562313 GCF_001604975.1 Cebus imitator | reverse complement strand
TTTTGTAGAGACAGGGTCTCACTATGTTGCCCAGGGTGGTCTTGAACTCTTGGGCTCAAGGGAATCCTCCCACCTCTGCTTCTCAAAATGCTGAGATTACAGGTGTGAGCCCTCAAACCCAGCCTCAAACACTTTAAAAAAGGGAGGAGAGCTCATGCCAGTAATCCCAGCAATTTGGGAGGCTGAGGCAGGTGAATCACTTGAGCTTAGGAGTTTGAGACCAGCTTGGGCAACACGGTGAAACCTCATCTCTACAAAAAATAAAAAAATTAGCTGGGCGTGGTGGCATGTGCCTGCAGTCCCAGCTACTTGGGAGGCTGAGGTGGGAAGATGGCTTGAGCCCAGGGGGTGAAGATGCAGCAAGCCAAGATTACACCACTGCACTCAGCCTGGGTGATAGAGCCAGAGCCTGTTACGAAAGCAACAACAACAACAAAAATGGGAGGGTAATTAAGAATCAAACTAGATGCTTTATGTGTCTTAAGTATGTCCTACCACCCAGTGCAGCTCTGAGAAATAAAAGGGACTGGCAAGAGATGAAGCTCTAGTTATTGTTCTCACGGTTACTCAAAGGAGCCTCAGTTTCTAGTTCTAATCTCATTCCATAAATCATTGTTTCGTAAGCAACTTTATAAAGACATTTCTGTTTTTGTTTAAAAAACACCCTGAAAAGATGAATTGGCTTTGACTAAAGTGTAAATAAAGTGATAAAAAAAAATTCCACCTAACAAAAATATTACAATTCCTTAAAAAACAACAACAACAACAAAAAAACACTCCACTCATCAAAACATAATCTGATTAGTTTCTGATTAAAGTAAATAAAACTTGTAATTACAAGACTCTGGCATTACAACTAAAAATTCTTAGAAATGGACAATACTGGTATTGGTTTGAAACTGCCCTGTCAAGGCCCCCGTCTGCAATTATGGCTGAAAGAGTCTCAGAGCTGAGTTTTCTTCTTGTTGCTCCCTCTCCCCAGGGACAGTTATCAAAACCCCCCTCTGGGAGGTCTTCCTGCTAACTCAACAGAAACACGGCCAGCCAGTCTTGTCAGTTCTCTTCTGCATTTACCTGAAGGTCAATGTAGCCATCGTCTGTGCTGGAGAGCCTTGAATATTTCACTTTACTACTGGGGATTCCAGTAGCCAAGTTGGTACGGGACGGCATCATAACACGCTGACACAGCTACAGTATGAAAACAAAAACCCGTTATTGTCTGTAGGTGACAATGGTGCATAACGGCCACTGAGTTCAGGATTATTAGAGCTGTACATTGGAGTTCTGGGTTGCCATGTCAGACTAGCAATGGGCAATTTATGCTTCACTGCTAATTTTCATTGTGTCAGAAGCATATGCATGTGGAAAACCAAATATGCCTGTGACACAGTGAAGACATTCTCAGTATGTATTAAATATCTACTCTGGTCTGTCCTTGTAGAATGAGTAAAGACACTCATCAAGAATCACATTCCAGTTTATTTTGCCACCAAAATTCCCTGACTCTTACTTTTTCCAAAGTCACATAGAAACTAGGAAGAAGAGTGGGGACTTAAATCCAGGACCAACTGACACCACAGTGTTATCTGTCCCCTGCTCCTGCTTTATTTTTATTTTTTGAGATGGAGTCTCAGGCTGGAGTGCAGTGGCACTATGTTGGCTCACTGCAACCTCCACCTCCCAGGTTCAAGCAATTCTCCTGTCTCAGCCTTCCGAATAGCTGGGACTACAGGCATGTTCCACCATGCCCAGCTAACTTTTTGTATTTTTAATAGAGATAGGGTTTCACCCTATTAGCCAGGATGGTCTCGATCTAACCTCATGGTCTGTCTGCCTCAACCTCTCAAAGTCCTGGGATTATAGGCATGAGCGACCGTGTCTGGCCCTGCTCCCGCTTTTAAGGAAAAGAGGAGCATATACTCAAGATTCTCTTGTTTGACAGGGAGAAAGAAGAGGGCAGGGAATGGAATACACTCACATCAGCATTTTGCCTATTTCCTGTGGACAGAAATCAAACTTTTAATGTAAAATACCTGTAAAGTTTCTTGCTGTAAATTTGTGTATATATATATTTTTTTCTTGAGTTGGTGTCTCGCTCTGTCACCCAGGCTGGAGTGCAGTGGGTTGATCTTGTCTCACTACAACCACTGCCTACTGAGTTCAAGTGATTCTCCTGCTTCAGCCTCCTGAGTAGCTGGGATTAGAGGCATGCACCACCATGCACGGTTAATTTTTTTCTTTTTTATAGCCGAGCTCCCCTCCCCCATTTTTGTATTTTTTTAAAGTAGAGACTAGGTTTCACCATGGTGGCCAGGCTGGTCTCAAAGTCTTTTCTTTTTTTTTTTTTTTT
>NW_016107346.1:7548358-7558323 GCF_001604975.1 Cebus imitator | reverse complement strand
GACGGGGTTTCACCATGTTGACCAGGATGGTCTCGATCTCTTGACCTCGTGATCCACCCGCCTTGGCCTCCCAAAGTGCTGGGATTACAGGCTTGAGCCACCACGCCCGGCCTGTCTTTTTTTTTTTTGAGACGTTTTTTTTTGAGACGGAGTTTCGCTCTGTTGCCTAGGCTGGAGTGCAGTGGCGCAATCTTGGCTCACCGCAACCTCCACCTCCCAGTTTCAAGCAGTTCTCCTGCCTCAGCCTCCCGAGTAGCAGCTGAGATTACAGGCATGTGTCATTATGCCCAGCTAATTCTGTATTCTTAGTAAAGACGGGGTTTCTCCATGTTGGTCAGGCTGTTCTCGAACTCCCGACGGATTCACCAGCCTCGGCCTCCCGAAGTGCTGGGATTACAGTTGCGAGCCACCGAACCCAGCCCCTCTTGTCCCTTTTTATTGATTACATCCTGGTCTAGAAATCAAGTATTGAAAAAATTAGCGTAATGCAAATTTCTATACTTTTCAAAAACGACTGGATCAAACTGCGTCACTAGGGTTTTAGTGTTGTGATCCCGACTGCATTTAATTCCATTAAACAAAGTTCAAACTACCAATATGTGTAGTTTTTGAGGGAATTTAGCCACATGTAACTCGCATTTAGGCTTTTTAAAAAAGTATGTCCTCTGACATTAACTATTCATATATACGCAAAAAACAATACATCACCGGGACAGTGAGGGAGGGGGGAGACGAATGTTTATTCTTGGCAAAGAGGATTCTAAAAGAGGGAAAAAGTAAAAACAAGTATTTTCAAAGTATCAGTTCTTGTTCCCAACAGGCTTATCAGCTCACCGCAACCCCTATACTCCCTTAGCACCTGAATATTAAGTTCTAAAAGCATCATAAAACGTTTGGCACAGTGCCTGGCATTACGCGCCTTTACATACGTTATTCTTCTGCCCGTCTTCAGACCTTGCCAAGGAGAGAAATAAGAACCGGCGCGAATTTACACATAAAACAAACAAAACTGGCTTCTGGAAAGAGGCCAACCGCGCCTGGGCGAGTGAATGCCCCACAGGGACGACTCGGAGCTTGATTTCGGCGGGGTACGCAGTCTTGGTCACCCCCAGAGCCCGAGAAGACGCTTCTGTCCCCGCCCCGCCGCACGCACGCACACCTTACCGGAGCGCCGCGCCAGGCTGCCCGCACGCCCAGAGCTCGTCCACGGTTGGCAGCACCAGAGGTTGCATGGCACGGCCCGCCTAAAAGCTACCCAGCCCTCCCCAGGCGAGATCAGTGCGCCGGAAGTGGCGTACCGGAAACAGGCGCGCCGGAAGTTGCGTTTTCGGGAACGTTTGTCTCGTCACTCAGCATCCGGGCTCTGGGGACCGAGTATTGCTCCGTGGCTTTTGTTTGAGCGGCCGCGACCTCTGCCCGTTGCCGGTTACCTTCGCTAGGGCGGGCAAGCACCTAGGGTCCCTACCCACCTGGGTCCGAGTCAGGCCCAGGGCTAGCCGGCTACGTGGTTTCTCTCCTCGCTTTAGTACAGGGGTCAGGTTAGAGAGCGCCGTGGCTTCCCAGGGAGGCAGAAGCCGAATTTGTCGCAGCCTCAGGACCAGCAGTCAGAGCCGCCAGATCTTAATCCGCTTGCAAGGCGCAAGCCTTCCACGGGCACGCGCTGTCAGCACTCCACTATCACACTTCCCTTGAATAACACTCTTATCTCTGCTGTCAACACCACACTGCACTTCCCTTGAATAACTCCACAAATTTGTGCTTGTCTTCAGGCCTTGCCCAGGTAAAAGACCTGCCCACAAGGGACATTTTGCTGCACATGAGCTTTTTAAAAAGTTAGGTTTAGGCCGGGTGCGGTGGCTCACGCCTGTAATCCCAATACTTTGGGAGGCCGAGGCGGGCAGATCACCTGAGGCCAGGAGTTCCAGACCAGCCTGATCAACATGGAGAAACCCCGTCTCTACTAAAAATGCAAAATTAGCCTGGTATGGTGGCGCATGCCTGTAACTCCAGCTACTCAGAAGTCTGAGGCAGGAGTATAGCTTGAACCTGGGAGGCAGAGGTTGCAGTGGGCCAAGATTGCACCATTGCATTCCAACCTGGGTAACGAGCGAAACTGTCAAAAAAAAAAAAAAAGTTATTAAGGTATAATTTATACACAAGTACAAATAGATGAACTCTGAAAATGCACGCTGTCCTGGAACCAATCTAGATGGAAATATATTCATCATGCCAAAGGTTCATCGGACCCTTTTGCAGCCTATTTCCTTCTCCACTCACAGTCACACTGTAAGTAAATGAATATTTAATTACTGGACATGGTTAATTCTCACTTCCAGTAACTAGAACTCGGTCCAAGTAATGTAAGAGAGAAACCAGTCATTTAGACTTGGGACCAAATTCTCAAAAGCAGAGTTCAAAAAATAAAAAAGATAAAAAAACAGTCATTTAATGTACCAAACACAAAATGCACTGGAAAAAAGGATCATGATAAAGCAATTTTTTAAAGTATTTTTCCTGGCCGGGCACGGTGCCTCACGCCTGTAATCCCAGCACTTTGGGAGGCTGAGGCGGGCGGATCACGAGTTCAAGAGATCCAGACCATCCTGGCCAACATGATGAAACCGTCTCTACTAAAAAAATATAAAAATTAGCTGGGCATGGTGGCACGCGCCTGTAGTCCCAGCTACTGGGGAGGCTGAGGCAGAATTGCTTGAACCCAGGAGGCGGAGGTTGCAGTGAGCCGAGATCGTGCCACTGCACTCCAGCCTGGCGCCTGAGCAACACTGTCTCAAAAAAACAAACAAACAAACAAAAAAATCATTTTTTCTAAAGCCAAATGTAGCCGTGGGGGGTTGTATATCTCTACTTCTGTGATACTAATGTTAAGTTCCGATAACCTCCTATCAAACTAGCCAAAAATATATGTATATATATTTTTTGAGATGGAGTCTCACTGTGTTGCCCAGGCTGGAGTGCAGCGGTATGATCTTGGCTCACTGCAAGCTCCACCTCCTAGGTTCAAGCGATTCTCCTGCCTCAGCCTCCCAAGTAGCTGGGATTACAGGCGCCCATCACCACGCCCAGCTGATTTTTGTATTTTTAGTGGAGACGGAGTTTCACCATGTTGGTCAGGATGGTGTCAAACCCTTGACCTTAGGTGATCTGCCCGACTCAACCTCCCAGTGTTGGGATTACAGGCCTGAGGCACTGCGCCCAGCAAAAAAAATTCTTAATGCGCAGCACAGTGACCTTGCAGCTATCAGTGGGAATGTTTTTAAGTCATTCTTCACAATTTCAGGGCTTTTTCACTTTCTTGGTTGGATCCAACATCCAGAGAATTTAACACATCTTAGGCTGGGTGCAGTGGTTCACACTTGTAATCCCAATACTTTGGGAGGCCAAGGCAGGTGGATCAGAGATCAAGACCATCCTGGCTAACACAATGAAACCCCGTTTCTATTAAAAATACAAATTAGCCAGGCGTGGTGGCACACACTTGTAATCCCAGCTACTCAGAAGGCAGAGGCAGAAGAATCACTTGAACCCAGGAGGTGAATGTTGCAGTGAGCCAAGATTGCGCCAATGCACTTCAATCTGGGCAACAAAGCAAGGCTGTGTCTCACTTCTGGTGGTCCTGGTCTAGAATTAAAAAGACCGTCTCTCTCTCTCTCTTTCACACACACACACAAAGACATCTTCACCCTTTGAGGGGAGCTGCCTGCAAAAAGTGTAGAGAAATTTTGCACAACCATACTCCTTGGGCTCCATCACAGAGCTACTCAAACATCCAAGATTCTTGTAGGACTCCCTTTGCTAAAAAAGAAACACTGCATTATCATAAAGCCCACATGATTTTGGGTACATTAAGCTTCTGAAGAATATTAATTTTTGCCAACTAAAATGATGAAATACACAGGATTTGTTTGTTCTCTCTCATTTGTTACTTGAGCTCAAATTGGAATAACAAGTTTGACAAGTGAGTCCTCTAAAATATCTAGTAACCTACTGTATTTGAAATACTTTTTATCTTCACAGGTTGCTTTAAACTGAAAAAACATTCACACCAAAGGGTAGCTGTAGCTGGCAATTCAGGAGGATACTTCCAACAGTCCTGGTCCAAATGAAGGCACTGCCCCGTGATGTTTGAAATTCAAGTAACTTTATTTAAATTCAAAACCAATTCTTAAAACTGCATTTAGAGTCAAGACCCTTTTGTATTATAAAAATCACAAGTATTTTTAAGAGACAAAAATACTTCTAGGTTAATTAGACTGGATCTGACTTTGCAGAGATCTTTAAACAAACTGCAGAGAATAGAGAAAAAAATAGGTTATTTACAGATAACAATATCTACATATGTACTTAGAGGTACAAATTTGGTGACAGAAAAGACTTCAGTATATGCTGGCATCTCAGAAGCAGTTCTCAAAGAGCTTAGTTTTATTTTCTTGAATTTTAAGAATGCTTAATTAAGATCCTTCTTCATCCTCGATCTTGGGAGCCAAGTAGTACTTTAAGTGTCCCATATCAGCAATTTTATACTCTACAACTGAAAGACAGGACGATAGTTAATTACTGACAAGTATCACATATATTACCTACAAAATTAGGTTCAAATTTATTATCTTACCAAGGGGTACATCTGCAGACATACTGAGTGTCACTGTTGAAGAGAGTGGAGTGGCTTTTGTGAAGAAGTTCAGGTACCTCAGTGCAAAAGTTAATTGAACTGGTTCATTCATCTCTATGGTAACCTACAAGAGAAAACATTCATCATTAAAAACAGCAAGAAAGTTGCAATCTATTAGTTCATTATCTTAAAAGAAAAAACATACAAACACTTTCATTGGACACTTCAGAAGGAGCTATGAAAATTTTGAAGACTGTTACATAAAGCAAAAGAATCGAATATTTAGCTTGTTTTTCCTATATCGATTAATTCAGATAACCAAATTATGTGATATGGGAAAGCTTTTCTTTATAGAAAATTTTATAATGAGCAGCCAATAAATTAATGAAACATTAATTTCAGCTCTGGAAATGCTAATTAAGGACTTAATGGATCTAGACAATGATTAGTATAGCTGCTAACAAACACTGCAAAGACACCCAGACACCCTGTGCCTCCTACTAGAATCACATACTACCAACTATAAAGTATTCTTGCTCTCCCACCCCCAAAACAAAACATCCTTAATATCATCAAGGCCCCAGGGCTGTAGCTACCAGTTTGTAGGACATACAGGATAGAGGAATTTATGTATACACAGGGATGCAATCAGCAAAATCCAAACTCTGGAAAACCTAACGAATGATCTAATTTCTTTAACAAATAGCTTGTAATGGAAGAGAGAAAATGAAATTAGGGGGAACCAAGCTAGGTGTGGTGGCACACATCTATAGTCCCAGCTGCTTGGGAAACTGAGGTAGCAGGATCAGTTAAGCCTTGGAGATTGCACCACTGCACTCCAGCCTGGGTGGACAGAGCAAGACTGTCTCAAAAACAAAGAAAAACAGGAAAAAACAAAAAACCAAAAAAACCCCATGAGATTGGCATAGGAATGGAAATGTGATTCAGCAAACAGTATCAGCTCCTGGACTTTATTAATTAAAAAAAAAAAAAAAACTTTTTCAACTGAATTTCTTTTATTTAAACTAAAGGTAGACTATTCATTCAAGGGATAAGAAAGCAACATCTAGTATTTATTGTGAGCTCATAATGTGTCAGACATAGCATATGCTATTTAATCCTAACAATTCTACGAGGTTAGGACCTTTGTCCTTGATTTACAAAGTTTTGATTTATACTCAAGCTGCAGGGGAGTGGCACAATCTCAGCTCACTGCAACCTCTGCCTCCTAGTTTCAAGTCATCCTGTCTCAGCCTCCCAGGTAGCTGGGATTACAGGTGTGTGCCACCATGCCCGGCTAATTTTTGTGTATTTGATAGAGACAGGGTTTTGACATGTATTCTATTTTGGTTAAACAGGGGCTCTCTAGGCACTCTCAAAGTTGCATGGAGTCTGCTTTCTAGCTTTAGTGAGAAGTCTCCCTCCTGTTTAACCTTTGATTCCTACAGCCTGTGACTTTGGTCAAATTGCCACTTAAGGTTGCTCAGCCTGCTTCTCTACCTTTAGAATGGGCTACCAATTGGACCCACAACATGTAAGCTAATATAAGGATTACATAAGAGCTCATAACAGGTAGACTTTTACTCCTAACCATATCCTTCTGTTGAGTTGCTGACCTATGCTCAATTATTTGATAATAGAGTAAGTATCTCCAGAAACCTAAAGGTTAGACACCTAGCTTCCCAATTCTATCCTTAAGAGCCTGTGCGGGCTTGATCCATAAACCACTGTTCCGTGGTATGTACATGTGCTGAATTTGGATGGCACTTATAAGTCAATTGCAGATTTCAACAGTATCCCAATTTTCACAAATTACTTAAGGTACAATTCTGTCTACTTTTAATTTTAGCAATTAACCAAATGTTAAGTAGTATTAAAATTCTCTTCAAACTTAGGTACGTCTTTGTAGCAATGTGAAAAAAAAAAACAATTCTCTTCAAACTATTTTCTTTTTACTTAAAAACTACTTACGGCTTCCTCCTCTTTATCGACATTACTTGTCTGTGACAATTTAATGTTTCCATTTCCAAGTTCTCCACTTGCAGAAAATTTCACTCCGTCTTTTGCACAGGAAATTACGACAGCATCTCCAATATGGCTGAGATCTCGGCATATACGTGCAAATTCACCAGAAGGCATCTTTACTACACAGCTGTACTCTTGTTCCTATCAAGAACAAAATTTTTCCAAAAGTTAATTGTTAGAAACTTAATGATTAGACACTCTTTAAGAGGCAACATCTAAACAATTCAGAATCAAGATTTTCTGATTACTTTTAAAATATGGCTCAGATAATTTCTTAACCTCCAACCACTCAAAAAAATAAATGGAGATTAAATGCTCCATCCAGGGAACAAGAGCCTCCTCCTAATCATCCTCCAGGGATAAAGCAAGAGGACATTAGAGTATGCCACAGAAATGATGATGGTGCAAGCAGGCCTAACTACTTTCTAAAAAAAACCTAAGAATATGACATTAGGCATTTTCAACATTCCAACATTTCTTTTCTCCTTTGCTGTTTATAAACCTAACCTGGATAAATTTCTTCTAAGACATCTTTAAAATACACTTAATAAAAACCAAGCATTCTAGAAGGAAAAAATTTTTAAAAGAGGTTCATAGAAGTTCATGCAAATAGACAACTGGCAGTAAAGAATAAATACAACCAGTTTTAGGCTTGTGGTAAACAACTACTATTCAAATACTAAAAATCTGTCTTTGAAACATGCACCAGTAGATACATTTCTAGAAAAGTTTTATGAAGTAGGCTTAAATTACATTAACATATCTTGAGTGGGGAGGATTGCTTGAGGCCAGGAGTTCCAGACCAGCCTGGGCAAGACCGTCCCCGCCCAGACACAAAAATAAAAAAATTAGCCAGGCGCGGTGGGACAGGCCTGTAGTCCTTCCTGGTCACTTAGGGACTGAGGCAAGAGGGTTGCTTGAGCCCAGGAGTCCCAGGTTACAGTGAGCTATAAGGCTCCACTAAACTCCAGTCTGGGCAACAGAGCAAGACCCTGTGTCGGGAGGGGGACGGACGGATGGACTGACAAAAATTTTACCCCACATTCTATTACATAACTATCATGCCTGTGTACAGTACTCCCTACAATCAGAAATTGATACTCACAGGAATTCCAAGTTGTTCAACATCCAAATCCATCAACTTCATTTCATAGTCTGAAACCTTCTCCTGGTCTACCAAAAGAAAGCAAATGCTGTTGTGAAATACTGATACAGCGTTCTGATTTTCTGTAGCTTCACAACTCAGTAAAAAGGTATGACTTACTTGGTGCTTCAAATACTAGCGCCAAGGTATCCGCATTATCTTCAGCCCTTAGTGTAATGATATCTTCATTGCCCGCGCATTTTAGTATTTTGGACATACTAGAAGACAGGAGACACATGGTTTAAAATCAACACCATCTGCTAAAGGTCTGTATTTCTAAAGCAGTTAGTTAGAAGGGGTTACCACTCTCACCCATCAGGCCATCTCAGAACTGGTGGAGAGTAAACGTACTGCTGGAGGATGTGAATATTAATGCAGACATTTTGGGATGCATCTGGCAGTATTTATACCAAAACGCCACCAGCAGTTTCCCTTCTGGATACAAGCAATCTCCTGCCACCAAGTAGGATGACAGGCTGACACATTCTCGCAAGGGCACATTATAAACCATTTAAAGTCAGCCGCGACTGAGCCGGGTGGATCGCCTGAGCCCAGAAGTTGGAGATCAGCCTGGGCAACACACCGCGACACCGTCTCGAAAAAGAAGTCAGCCAAAACTAAAGCGTCCATTCAAGGCCATCGGAACATAAGGAGCCAGAGCCCTGGAGCAGTGTTCCTGGCACTGCAGAAAAACCAGTCATTTTCCCGCCACCACTCGCTTTGTGACTTTGGCGCGAAAAAGCGGGTTCGCGCTGCAGCAGCCAGCGCGGGCTTTTCGGAACCGCGCGCTCGGCTGGGCCCCACCCACCCCCGCGTGGCAAGCCAATGAGAAGGCGCAGATGGCCCACGCCAGCCAATGAGGGCTCGGCTCGGAAGCGCTCCCGCCAAGAGCCGGAGATAGGGGTGGGCCGGAGTCGGCTCTCGGCGCTGCCGGGCTCACCTGGTGAGGTTCACGCCCATGGCCAGGTTGCGGTCGCAGCGGTACGTGTCGAAGCCCTCGGACCGCAGCGTGAGCTGCACCAAGGAGACGTGGGACGAGTCCATGCTCTGCAGGTTTACGCCGCTCGAGCTGATGTCCCAGCAGGCCTCGTTGATAAGGTCCTTGAGTGCCTCCAACACCTTCTTCAGGATGGAGCCCTGGACCAGGCGCGCCTCGAACATGGTGGCAGAGTGGCACCAACGCGGCTACAGGCAGGCGGGAAGAAGCAAAGTCTAGCCCGTTTCGGCTTCAGGAGTCTCAGAGCGAGCGGGCAAACGTCGTGACGGGAGGCTGAGCCTTAGAAAGGCGACGACAGCTCCCCAACGCCTGCAACCGTTTAATGCCGGCGGGTCCGCAAGCGCGCGCTCTCACCCTGCGCCGCGTTGCGACGTCACCACGTTGCCACGCCCACGGCCTGCGCGGGGACACTTTAGGGCCAATCGTGTCCCTGCTCCCCGCGAGGCCCGCCCTCCTAGAACGTGCATTGGAGGATGCAGGCGCAGGGCGAGGCAGCGTTCCGCAGGTCTCCCCGCCTCTTTGCCTGACTCCTGAACCCGGCCGCTGGACGAGCTCGGGCGTCTGTGGGGATCAGGCCCAGGCCTCTCGGTTCGTCAAGCCCCAGCTTTGTGGTGCCTCCTCAGCCTCCCACTTCGTGGGCAGAAAGTTTCCAGCCACGAAAGTGAAAGCGAAATGCAAGTCAAGCCTACCGGGAGGAAAAACCTCCTTGCAGCCTGAAGAATACAGCTGCTGCAAATATGCTCTTTATTTTTACAGAATTGATGCGCTCCTAAGTGTCACCTGATAGACAGGTGAGCTGTTCCGTTAAACTTAGCTCTCCATCACCCCTTTAACATTCCCCCATCAGCTCTTAGAATCAATCGTTCACTGTATAAAGCTTTTAAAGCTTTTTTAAAAGTATGAATACACATCTTTTTCAAAATGCGTTCATTCCGTAAACACTTCGAAAAAGTATTTAATAAAGTACATTTAATTTTATGCCACATTTTTTAGTATCAGTACCTCTTTAAAAAGATAGCATCACATGTGTGTAACCTAATTTATCAAGCCCCTGTTGTTAATTACAAACACCTTTGAGTACTTAGGTAATTTTGGTGTCATCAACTCCTTGAAGTAATACGGCTGAGTCAAAGAGCGTATACCTTTAATTTTTTTTTTTTTTTTTTTTT
>NW_016107346.1:7536694-7546210 GCF_001604975.1 Cebus imitator | reverse complement strand
TAGTTTTAGTAGAGACGGGGTTTCACCATGTTGACCAGGATGGTCTCGATCTCTTGACCTCGTGATCCACCCGCCTCGGCCTCCCAAAGTGCTGGGATTACAGGCGTGAGCCACCGCGCCTGGCCAGCATTTTTCAATAGTGCTAGTCTGTTGTCTCTCGAATTTCTTGTAAGCCTCTGCTACCCATTTGTAAGTTTTGATGTTGGCACTTTCTTGCTTTATGTGTGATGGACAACCCATTTGCATGCATCTCAATATCAAAACATAATATAGCATCATCTGTTTGTGGGAATTTTCCTTTCTTGGGTCCTTTAAAATCTCAGCTCCTTTACAAAATGTGGAATGTGTTCATTCCTCCAGTGAGGAACATTTGCTTCACTAAAAACAAATGCATATGCTCCACTACTCTGTTTCAGTTCTGTCTGCTTACATAATAACATTTTGGTTTAATGCCAAATCACTATAATAGATTTGAAGATAATTTAAATGTCAATTAAATTCTACCCATGTGGGACCTACAATATACATGAATTTATTTTTGCTATTATAGAAGTGATGTGTTCCTAAAAATGTCAAATGATAAAGAGGTGTACAGTTGTGTTAAACTCATGTTAAACAGAAATGAGGACATAAACATGCCTCTGACTGTGGTCAGAGGAGGCCTCCCTGAGGAGATAGCATCTTGTCAGAGAAGACAGCTGTTTGGAGAGTTGGAAGAAAAGCATTCTAAGCTGAGAGAATAGCATGATTATAAAGGTCAGCATAATTGGAATATATTCAGACAAGTTAGATGTAGAACTCAGACAGTGCTAGAGTGGTGCAAGGTGAGTTTGCGTCTGGAGCAAGAGTGGTACAAGGTGAGGTTGCAGAGACGCTGGGGTGAGCTCTTGCAGGACTTTGTAGGCTCTCTAAAAGTGCAAGGGAATGTTGTCAACAGCAGGTCTTTGATATGATCCAATTTACATTTTAAGAGGATACTTTAACATCTAGTAAACGTACTGTTGAATCAGTAGAAGAAAGAATCAATTAAGTAAATTTTGATCAGATAATTGGTTAAACTATTAGAAAAGAATAAAAGCAGCTGGGCATAGTGGCACACACCTGTAATCTCAGCACTTTGGGAGGCCAAGGCAGGCAGATTACTTGAGGTCAGGAGTTCCAGACCAGCCTGACCAACAAGGTGAATCCCCGTCTTTACTGAAAATACAAAAATTAGCTGGGCGTGGTGGCACACACCTGTAATCCCAGCTACTTGGGAGGCTGAGGCACAAATTGCTTGAACCTGGGAGGCGGAGGTTACAGTGAGCCAAAATCGCGCCACTGCCCTCCAGCCTGGGCAACAGGGCAAGACTCCGTCTCAAAAAAAAAAAAAGTTTCATACAGAATGATGATGATGATTGACAATTTTATTTATTTATTTTTTGAGACGGAGTCTTGTTCTGTCACCAGGCTGCAGTGCAGTGGTGCCATCTCGGCTCACTGCAACCTCCGCCTCCCGGGTTCAAGCAATTCTCCTGCCTCAGCCTCTCGAGTAGCTGGAACTACAGGTGTGTGTCACCATGCCTAGCTAATTTTTGTATGTTTTAGTAGAGACGAGTTTTCACCATGTAGGTCAGGATGATCTTGATGTTGTGATCTGCCCGCCGCGGCCTCCTAAAGTGCTGGGATTCCAGGTGTGAGCCAGCACGCCCAGCCCGATGATTATTATTTTTAAGAAAGATTTTCACTTTGCCATCCAGGCTGAGGTACAGTGGCATGAGCTCACCTCACCACAGCTTTGACCTTCTGGGCTCAGGTGATCCTCCCACCTCAGCCTTCCAAGTATCTGGGACTACAGGTGACCACCACCAAGCCCAGCTAATTTTTTGTAGAGATAGGGCTTCACCATATTGCCTAGGCTGGTCTAAAACTCTTGGGCTCAAATGATCCTCCCACCTTTGCCTCCCAAAGTGCTGGGATTACAGACATGAACCACCGTCCCTGGCCTCTTACAGTATTATTAATTCCCCCAGAAACTGGACATAACCTTAAGGTCTAACAATGTTTGCATTTGTTAGGTAAATTGTGATAAATCTGTAAGATGGAATACTGTTTAGCCTCTAAAGTACGATTTGCAAAGAGCATTTAACATAAAGAAAAATCACGTTATGAAGCAGAATAAACAAAGGTATTCCAATTTTCTAAAATTGTTATATCTGGGTGTATATGTACAGTAAATGGAATGGAAAAGCAAGAATATAAATATTAACAGTAATTATCTGGCTGATGGTGCCACAAATAATTTTAATTTTTCTCGTATTTTCTATACTTTTTTCAGTAAAAATGTATTGGTCAGAAAATGAATACTGGGAGAAAATGCTGTACATTATTTTATGTAGTATCTGGCAAATTTCTTCACAAGGTAATATGTATCAGAATTATTCTCAATCCTGGCTGCACTCTAGACTCACCTAGGGAGCTTTATAAAAGCCTATTCCACTTGGCCCTCCCCCAGAAATTCTTAGTTACTTTAGGATGGCCCCTCCATCAGTAATTTTAGCAGCCGTCAAAGTAATTCATTTTTTTTTTTTTTTTGAGATGGAATCTCGCTCTGTCACCTAGGCTGGAGTGCAAGTGGCGTGACCTCCGCTCACTGCAACCTCTGCCTCCCAAGTTCAAGTGATTCTCCTGCGTCAGCCATCTGAGTAGCTGAGATTACAGGCGACCGCCACCGCGGCCAGCTAATTTTTGTATTTCTAGTAGTGATGGGGTTTCACCATGTTGGCCACGCTGGCTCAAAATTATTTGAGCCTTTCCATAGTCCAGAAGACAAATTTGAAAAACTGAGGAAGGGCTGGGTGCAGTGGCTCACGCCTGTAATCCCAACACTTTGGGAGGCCGAGACAGGCGGATCACCTGAGGTCAGCAGTTCAAGACCAGCCTGATATGGTGAAACCCCGTCTCTACTAAAAATACAAAAATTGACCGGGTGTGGTGGCGAGCGCTTGTAGTCCCACTACTCGGGAGGCTGAGACAGAATTGCTTGAGCCCGGGAGGAGGAGGCTGCAGTGAGCTGAGATCGTGGACGACAGGGCGGGACGCCCTGTCTCAATAAATAAATAACTGAGGAAGATCTTAACTGCAAAATGCAAATCATACTCACTTCCAAGCCATGTGTGGATTAAATGAGATAAGCCAACTAAAGCGATTACTCAGCTCAGTGCCTAGTATACAATTAGCGCTCAACAAGTACTAGAGACCGCTTGGCAAAGCAACGCAGATTGAAGTGTGGGTTCCACTTATCATGTGATAAGTGATAATGCTTTTAATCAGGTCGGTTCACCTGGCCTCTCCATTCGGCCTAAATAACATCTACTTACTTGCGTGAGGGAAGAGCCCTTGCTGCTGCAGGCTCAGAGCCCAGGTCAGCAAGTATTTGTCAGGCTAGAGCCTCCGGGTGGCGCCTCTCTCCGTCAGTAACCCGTTACCTCCAGAGCCAGGGCGCCAGCTTCAGCCATCTGCGTTCAAGCAGGAGCTCCCATTGGCTAATCGGACTCTGAAACGCACGCCTATTCCCGCCCCTGACGCTGCCGTCCAATGCGAGCCTCTCAACTCTGCTTCACCCCGCCCCCGTCGCCCTGTCCCTGGCGTATTTGCGCCATTGGTCGATCTTCCGGGCCGTGATGGCGGTGCTGCGTGTGCGCACTAGCTCCGAGCCCGCCTCCGGGGAGGGGGAGCTCGCCAGCCGGGGCTAGAGAAGGCAGACCCTGCTCCGCCCGGGTGAAAGGGCGGCGACGGCGCTGGGCGGGGCCGAGCTCCAGGGCTGGCTGCTGGGCTGCTAAGGGAACTGTGAGCCGTTCGGAGCCGCGCGCCTCCCGGGCGGGGCGGGGCCGGCCGAGGGAGCCCGCGCGTGCCCGCGCTGAGCTGCCTGCTTTGGCTACTGCGCTGCTCGCTTGCGGCGACGTCGGGCAGGTTTTTCCAGGATGACCGAGCTGAGGCAGAGGGTGGCCCACGAGCCGGATGCGCCGCCCGAGGACAAGGTAGCGGCAGCCTCCGGGTGGGCGCGGCCGGGACAGCGGCGCATCCAGGAGGCCCGCGGGGGATGCGCCCAGGGGGGTCCTCTCGTCCTCTGATCCCTTGTCGCGGCCGACGGCGGCCCCGGGCCTGGGCAGCGCGATGGGTCCTCGGGTGCCTAGCCTTTGCGGCGCGCATGTAAGGGATTGGCGGGTCGGAGTCCGGGCTCAGGGTCTGGCTGGGGTGGCCCCCCTGGGGCGCAGGAAGGAGCTCTAGTGGAGTGGCGCACGGCCTCCTGTCTCGCTGGGCTGACTGCGGGACCCCTCTCTCCCCCACCTCCCTGAGGCCTCCCTGGAGGTGAAGATGTGCAGAGCCTTCGCAGATAGGCGGCTCCTCTGACCGCGACTTAGGCTCTCCGTTCCCTTTTACAATGTTATTATTTTGGGGGGTGGGGGAATCGGGACAAGGCCATAGCATTTGCCTCCTGGGAGATGTAAATCCCTTCATGGACATGAGCTTTGAGCAGAGAGGTGTGCTACGGAGTGAGCCACCACGTCATCAGCAGGTGTTGGAGGGGGTCCTCCCAGTTGATGGGTTGTTTCCTCTGCCGTGTGGGCTCTGGTGAGTAGGGGAGGAGAGTAGGAAGGAGGCCATCTTGGCGGGGACAGCGGCTGGGGGGTGACGGGTGTGGGAGTAGATTCCTTTGGGTGAAGTGAAAGGTCTGTGTAGGGGAGTTGAGGAAGGTAGGGAGTACTTGTATTACTGTGGACGTTGAATGGCAGCATAGGACTTTGTAGTTGTAGTTGTGCTTTCCGAGATAGCAGTGGTCAGGGGTCTTGTATTTGGAAAACTGACCTGGCAGTGATGTGTAGAATGGATTGAGGGAGCTTGGACCAGAATGAGAGAGACTGGTTCACTTGGGGATTGCCCATGGGTGACCTGTAGATGTTTTCTTTGGCCCACATGCTGCCTTAAAAATCAAAAAATTTCTCCTAACAATCTAAGTTTCTTGCCTGTCTTAGATAATTGGAGCGTCCACCATCACCTTCTCACCTGATTAATGATTGGCTGGAGCTGAGGATCATCTGTTCCCACCAATCCCTCTTGCCTTACACCAGGCTCATAGCTTCTCCTAATGCAGCCTGTAACTTTTTGATGACTGGAAGAAAGGGACATTAGGGAGATACCAAGAAGGAAGAAAGCACAAGATTTGGTGACAGGATGTCAATAGAGCAGTTACAACAGGAGGAATGTTTTGGGTGAAAGATAATGGTGGGTTTTTTTTTAAACAACTTTCGTGTTATTGCAGTTGACGATGGACCATCCAAAGAAAACTGTTCATACTGTAATTTAGAAAATGTATTTTGGCCAGGCACAGTGCTGCACACCTGTAATCCTAGCTACTAGGGAGGCCGAGGCAGGAGTATCGCTTGAGCCCAGGAGTTTCAGATCCTGTCTTAAAAAACAAAAACAAAAACATATTTTGGAGAAAATTTAGAGCTAGGGCTGAGGATTTAGTAGTCGCTTGCAGAGACAAGAGACTTTGAAGTCTCTAATTTTTCAGGGGGCTCTTCTGGTTCAGCCTGAAAGAATTCTGACTTACCTTGTTACTGCTAGTTGGTGAGTATGCAAATGTTTGGAGGCTCTGTTTAAGGTGAGATCATACTTGATGTCACTGGGACTTTGTGGACCTAGAAGGTATGAGAAGAGGGAGAAGAAAGAAGGCATGAGAGCTGGTGGGCCATGTTTTTGAAAAGCTAACTATGTACAATAGTTAGAATGTCAAAAAAACAACGATGGGGTTATGAGATGGAAAATAAAAGATTCTACCCTTCTTTCTGGACTCCTTGGATCCATCCACAGAGATAAAGTGCCTGTTGGTCTTACTTTCACATCCCATACTTTCGGTAGGGAGGACATGAGGAGCTGTCCAGCTAAAGGTGCACTTACATCACTTATACAGTGACATAATGCCTGGGATCATGAGGTCTACTCGTTGCATCTTGTTCCTTAAAAGACAGCTGCTATGCACTCTGATACTCATTACCCAGAACAAGGCAATCAGTCCCTCACCCCATCATCCAGAACTTCTGAATTGTCCTGCATGGGATTTTTAATAAGGGCACGTTTTAAAAACTATGAAATCTATTACTTGTCTTTGAATGTATATAGTAAACTTTTTTTTTTTTTTTTTTTGAGGCAGAGTTTTGCTCTTGTTGCCCAGACTAGAGCACAATGGTGCAATTTCAGCTTATTAAAACCTCCGACTCAGCCTCCTCAGTACCTGGGATTACAGGCACCTGCCACCACGCCTGGCTAATTTTTTTGTATTTTTAGTAGAGATGGGGTTTCACCATGTTGTACAGGTTGATCTTGAACTCCAGACCTCAGGTGATCCACCCGCCTTGGCTCCCAAAGTGCTGAGATTACAGGTGTGAGCCACTGCAGCTGGCCCATAGTAAACTTTAAAAAAAATCCTGATTTATTATGTTTCATATTTTGGGAAAAGGCTACTTCCATGCCTTTGGCTTTGCCAATATTCTTGTGTTAGAACCCAGGGAAATTAGAAATAATAAAACAGGGTTGTCTTTTTAAGGAAATACATTATGAAATGAGAACTTTTTTTATTTCATAGTAGAAGAATCCAGTAAACAATTTTCAAGTCAGTGTTTTAAAAGCTCTGGAATAAATTTGAAAGATTCTTCAAAATGTTACAGTTGCTTAACTGCCGTGGCAAAACTTTCTTGTAAATGGAGAATCATTAGTATCAAAATAATCTGGAGAATGTTTATAAGTCATAGGCTGGGTGTGGTGGTTCACACCTGTAATCCCAGCATTTTGAGAGGTAGTTCACAAGGTGAGTAGATGGAGACCATCCTAACTAACACAGAGAAACCCCATCTCTACTAAAAATACAAAAAATTAGCCGGGCATGGTGGCACGTGCCTGTAGTCCCAGCTACTCGGGAGGCTGAGGCAGGAGAATTGCTTGAACCTGGGAGGCAGAGGTTGTAATGAGCCAAGATCATGCGACTGCACTCTAGCCTGGGCAACAGAGTGAGACTCCATCTCAAAAAAAAAAAAAAAAAAAAAAAAAGTCAGAAGGTATTTTGTTATATTTAGCATCTGAGAATGGAATTTTCAAAGCCAATTGCTAATAAGGAAATGTTCTCCTCTGGGAACTGTGCTTATAATTTTAAAGTCCCAAGGCACAGTATAGTTTGCCAATCTAAGAAACTTGGAGTTTAAGCTTTGGGAATGATCCTCGTCCTGCCAAATGTATTTTTACGATGGAGCTTAGGAAAGGGAAGCTTTCCTGAGCGTGGTCTGAAAGATTGGCATCTTAAAATTTATAATTGAGTTGGCATTTCAGGAGATTTTGTTTTGTAAGTTAAAGGTTCTGGCGTTTTCTGCTTTACTTAGTTCCCAAGGTGATATTTAAATTAGAGCTTTACTTATTTCAAGGCTTCCTTTCTAGATGGGTGAAACCCATATGGAGAGGAAAGAGTGACATAATTTAGAAAGGAGAGTTTAAATTTTAACTGAAGATAGCGTTTAAAAGCAGGGGCTTGAGTCAGTTACATCTGCCTTGAACCTGGGCTCTGCCACATGGAGGCTGTGTAACTTTGAGCAGATCACTGAAGCTGTGGCAGCCTCAGTTTGTCCATCATTAATATGAGAGTGATAAAATTGTGTGTGCTTCACAGGATATTCATGTGGATTAAATGTATGTATGGGCTTACAGCAGAGCTTGTCACATTGTAATAATATGTTAGCTATTGTTGCTACTGGTTAAAATAGATTTTTATAGGAAAAAACTTTAATATTCATCTTACACTCTTGGAAGGTGATTAAATCTTCAAGTTATATGTATTTGCAGAGTCTATTCATATTAATTACCTTTTAAGGAAAGTTTTATAAAAAGGACTTAGCCTTCTATGACCTATCTTTTCAGTTTATTTTCTTGCTGAATATTTCAGCACTCCAAATCACAATTAAACTTTAACTGTAGAAGGACCACTGAACATTGCTGTATGTAATTGTCTTTTATAACTAAAAATGGTTTTCAATAGACTTTGAGATTGAACTAGTGAAATAAAATATTAAAGAGCTATAACTACTTCAGGTGTAGGAGAAATGGTTAATTTTTTTCAATAAAACTTTTTTATTTTTAGAAATAATTTGGGAGTTGAAATATCAGTAAACCTTAACTATGATTCCCAGGCTTAACAGGGAGAGGAGGTAAAAGATTATTTTGTCGTATAACTCAGTATCTTATGTGTCTTATTTTTGTTGTTCAGTGTGATTTTATTTTAAAAACTCAATTACTTCATGATTTTTGACTATTTAAAGTTAGTTTTTCCAAAATCTATTTTTAAAAAACGTTTTGTGTTTGCACAAATTAATATGGCATTTCATTAGAAGAATTTTTATCATCTTTCGAAGGTGTTAAATTGCTCTCCTTGGTTGTCAGGACTAGAAGGGCCTTTAGAGGTGTTTTTTATTTTTAGGGACAGGGTCTCACCTTGTTGCCCAGGCTGGAGTGTAGTGGCACAATCATAGCTTGCTACAGCTTTAAACTCCTGAGTTCAAGCCATTCTCCTGCGTCAGTCTCCTGAGTAGCTCAGGACCACAGGCCCAAGCCATGGCACCCGGATTGAGGTAGTTATTTTATAGAGGAGGATACCACAGCTCAGAGAGTTGAAGTTATTAGCTCAAGATGACGTAGCTGGTTAGATACAGAGAGGCTCTTATTATGAAGGTCTTCTCATTCCCGGTTGACGTTTTTTAATTTTTTTCTCATAGAATTAATTTACAGACTTTAAAAGCTTCTGTATTGATTAACGTTGATAGATAAGATACCCAAATATTACCTATTTTTCTTATTTGGCTACAAAATCAGAAAAATACTATTTAAGTTGTTCAAAATGTTAAATGTTAGAAAGTAAAGTCTTAGAGAATAAATGTGGAGACTGTGAAGAAAAAAATGTATATTTTTTGGCAGAGAAAGTTGATTAGGCTCAATTTTCCTGGTTACTAAATGACTATGATTTATAAATTTGTAAGCACTTTCCTGGGAGTGGCCACTCTGGTATTCTCAAAAGGCACCCCCAGCGCAGTGCTTGAAGACCACAAGGTACCTCATCCAGGCAGCAGGTGAGGCTGCTTGGAAGAAATGCTTTCCAGATAATGACTGTTAGCATAAGAACCATTTGTTCTAGCAATAAGCAGTCATTCAGTAATCAACATTTCTCTTTAGAACATTCACTGACTTCAGGGTCTACTAGGGACAGTGTCTGCATTTCTGAGAGGGGCTGGTATTGTCAGTGTTTATAAGGATATTATTCAGAATTTTATACCCGTTTTGACTCCGCATAATCAGTTTTTTCCCTACTGATTTGAATAAATAATATAACCTTTTAAAATCAATCATTTTTTTTTTTTTGAGACGGAGTTTCGCTCTTGTTACCCAGGCTGGAGTGCAATGGTGCGATCTCGGCTCACTGCAACCTCCGCCTCCCAG
>NW_016107346.1:7533472-7536477 GCF_001604975.1 Cebus imitator | reverse complement strand
GCCACCATGCCCAGCTAATTTTTTGTATTTTTAGTAGAGACGGGGTTTCACCATGTTGACCAGGATGGTCTCGATCTCTTGACCTCGTGATCCACCCGCCTCGGCCTCCCAAAGTGCTGGGATTACAGGCTTGAGCCACCGCGCCCGGCCAAATCAATCATATTTTAAGAGTTTTATGTCTGAGCACCTAATCATCAAGGACAGGGTTCTGGATGATGATGACTGCATTTTTATGTTGATTGATTGATTGAGATGGAGTTTCTCGCTTGTTGCCCAGGCTGGAGTGCAATGGTGAGATCTTGGCTCATAGCAACCTCCGCCTCCTGGGTTCAAGCGATTCTCCTGCCTCAGCCTCCCAAGTAGCTGGGATTACAGTTGCCCGCCACCATACCGAACTAATTTTTATATTTTTAGTAGAGACGGGATTTCACCATGTTGGCCAGGCAGATCTCGAACTCCTGACCTCTGATGATCCACCCGCCTCATCCTCCCAAAGTGCTGGGATTATAGGCATAAGCCACTGTACCCAGTGGACTGCATATTTAAATTGATAAGGTAGAAAATAATCATGAGACTCTAACAACTGATGGATATTAGAACATAATACTTGATGAAGTCACTCAGAATATGTTTGACAAACAAGAAGGTTGTATAAAACCTGCACTGCACTACTAATGTAAAGCATTTCCTCTCTCTCACTTAATTCTCAACCTTAAAACTCCCAGAAATTATATAATCTTGAATATATTTGATAAACTTTTAAAAATGAATTTTATAACTAATTTCTTTTTTTAATTTTTATTTATTTGTGTGTGTGTGTGTATGTGTGTATATATATATATACATACATATATATATATACATATATATATATATATATATACATATATATATATATATAAAATAATAGAGACAGGGTCTTACAATATTGTCCAGGCTGGTCTCAAACTCCTGGGCTCAAGTGATTCTCCCGCCTCAGCCTCCCAAAGTGCTGGTACAGCGTGAGCCACCATGCCTGGCCATTCTAATTTCACAGTGCAGATAATCGTCCTTTAAACTGAAAAGATCTGTGTATTACTATTTCTGATTTTCATACTTTTCCATCTTTTCTAGGATCCACATAGTTGGAGGACATTCCTCTCCACAGCTTGCTAGCCTACATTCTGTGTTGGTTAGGCCTCTCAGGCCTTCTGGACTGGCACTAGAGGCTGTTGGCAGTGAAAAAGGACAGCTGTTTGTGTATCATACTGCCTTTGGTTCGGAAAAGAGATGGACACTGACTCCTCACTGTTAATTTTGCCAGGGTCTCCTTGGAAGAATGCTGATTTGTTCCTGGCATTGGGCAGACTTCCTGCCTTCCAAGTCTTGTCTAGTGGTGGTTACTTGGTTGGGGCAATAGTGAGGCACCCCCTTCCCACCCCCACATATGGTTCCCACCAGGCAGCTTCCAGTGCCAGTCACTGATCTTTGTTCTCATGTTGTTTGCCCTAACAGTAGAGATGGCATTGAGCCTGCTAAGTTGAGTGACCTTTTAAAGAAAGTTAAACTTTATGTTGTTATTTTGAGTAGGCAATGTGTGTGGTTCAGAACTTGAAGGGAGCAAAGGATACTCTGTGAAGTTTCCCTTTCTTCCACCTGCTTCTCCCAGGGACAGCCTCATGGCACACTGTGGTTATCACGAGCACTGCTGTCTGTGTGGAAGGACCTGACCTATCCTACCAAAGTCGGACATCTTTTTGATTTGTTGCCTTTGGCGGCAGATCCTTTGTATTAGGGTCACCATAGGGCCAGCTTAGGGCTTCTCTGTGAAGACTTTGCTCAGGTTTTGAGAGTTCTTGGGACTTGGGATTTATAGGCAACACTCTCTGCCCCTGGGTCTCTGATGTGGAGAGGATGTCTGCCATTGACACCGAACCCATGAGGGGGCAGCTCTCTGAGCTTTGTCTCCACAGTCCATGCCCTGCTAGTGCTGTGGTTTCAGTGGTCTACAGGACATTCCTAGGCGCATGCCCTTACAGTCCACACAAACTGATTTTGTCTCAAATCTGAATTCTCTTTCTACTGTTACCACCCTGCTCTGGTTTCTTTCTCCTGTGATAAAATCACAGATGACTCAGTTACTCTGGCTTGAAATCTCCTATTCCTTTTTTTTTTCTTGCCCAGGGCAGTATACAAAATCTAACCAGGTATGACCTGGAATCCTTATCTCTTTGTTGCTTTTGGAGATTTCCAGGATTTGATGCGTGCAGTATTGTAAACGCTTCTAAATCGAGCTCCTCACCTCTCCTGGAATCCTTATCTGTCTTTTGCTCTTTCAGATTTCCCAGATTTCAGGATTTATTGCTTGTCTTATTGTAAACCCTGTAAATTGAGCTGCCTCCTGTTAGGGTCTGCTCTAGATCCCTCCTAGTCCATCTGCCCTTCGTATCTTCCAGGAGTTCTGAAACTACCTTAATAATTATGGGGCGGGGCAGGGGAAGGATAGAATTCTGGCTCTTTTTTATAATGCTTAAACTTTAAGATCTTCTGTAGCCTTCTCTCTCTCTTTTTCCTTCTAATTTTTATTTTAGGTTCGGGGGTACATGGGCAGGTTTGGTTCATGGATAAATTGCATGTTGTTGAGGTTTGGTGTACAAATGATTTTGTCACCTGGGTAGTGAGCATAGCACTGGGTAGGTAGTTTTTCAATCCTCACCAGCCTCCTACTCTCCATCCTCAAACCCTGGTGTCTGTTCCCCACTTTGTGTCCATGTGTAGCTCCCAGTTCAGTCTGCAAGTGAGAACATGCAATAATTGTTTTTCTATTTCTGCATTAATTTGCTTAGGATAATGACCTCTAGCTGCATCTGTGTTGCTGCTAAGGACACGATTTTATTCTTTTTTATGTAGCCTTCTTTGGCCCCTCCCACTGCTTGGTGCTTCTGTGTCATGGATTGATTCTTGCTCTTTCCTACCCCTGAAATGTGTTCTTTCTGTCACCCTCTCTCATTTCTACTTATTTTTCT
>NW_016107346.1:7530279-7532732 GCF_001604975.1 Cebus imitator | reverse complement strand
TCCCAAAGTGCTGGGATTACAGGCGTGAGCCATCGCACCCGGCTACTTTCTTTTTATTATGAAAGAAACAGGTAAAAATAAAAGATATTCATTGTGGAAGCATCAGAAAGAAAAATGATCTTAATTCTGCCATTCAGAGATAACCGCTGTTTGTGTTTTATGTATATCTTTCTTTTTAGACACGTCACACATTCCTGCACTACGTGTACTACCATCTTATTACCCACTGGTTTTTTAGATTTAAAATATGCCCCAGGCTGAGAGTAGTGACTTATGTAATCCCAGCACTTTGAGAGGCCAGGTGTTTGCAGTAAGCCTGGGCAAGATAGCAAGACCCATCTCTGCAAATTTTTTTTTTTTTGAGACTGAGTCTTGCTCTTTCACCCAGGCTGAAGTACAGTGGCGTGATCTCATCTCACTGCAGCCTCCACTTACCATGTCTAAGCAATTCTTCTGCCTCAGCCTCTCGAGTAGCTGGGACTACAGATGTGTGCCACCACGCCCGGCTAATTTTAGTATTTTTAGTAGAGACAGGGTTTCACCATGTTGGCCAGGATGGTCTTCAACTCCTGACCTGAGGTGATCCTCCCACCTCGGCCTCCCAAATTGCTGGGATTACAGGCATGCCACCATGCCTGGCCTTTCTACCTATTTAAGTCTTACTTTTTCAAAATTTATCTCAGAGTATCTCTGGCTAGAAGTGACATAAGCATATATTATTAATAATTACAGAAGTTGGCCGGGTGCAGTGGCTCATGCCTGTAATCTCAGCACTTTGGGAGACTGAGGTGGGCAGATCACTTGAGGTCAAGAGTTTGAGACCAGGCTGGCCAACATGGTGAAACCTCGTCTCTAACATAAAAATTAGCCAGGCATAATGGCGGACACCTGTAATCCCAACTACTTGGGGGGCTGAGGCAGAAGAATCACTTGAACCTGGGAGGCGGAGATTGCAGTGAGCCGAGATTGCGCCACTGTACTCCACCCTGGGCAACCAAGTGAGACTCCATCTCAAGAAAAAAAAAATTGCAGAAGTGTGTACATATGAGAGAATAAAATCCATCTACGCTGCTGTCATTCAGAGAAACAAATTTTTCAAATGCTTATTCTCTCCCACACATACTGCTACTCATGGCTGTAATGAGAGCAACCATGCATCTGATAGCTTGCCCTTTTATGCTGTTGGAAGCGTTACCCCATATCCTTAAGGTTCTTTGTAAATAGTATTTCAAACTTTCTTTTTATTTTTTTAATTTTATTTTTTTTTAATTTTTAAATATATATATATATTTTTAAAAGATGGGGTTTCACCATATTGGTCAGGCTGGTCTCGAGCTCCTGACCTCAGGTGATCCNAGTGACTTATGTAATCCCAGCACTTTGAGAGGCCAGGTGTTTGCAGTAAGCCTGGGCAAGATAGCAAGACCCATCTCTGCAAATTTTTTTTTTTTTGAGACGGAGTCTTGCTCTGTTGCCCAGGCTGGAGTGCAGTGGCGCAATCTTGGCTCACTGCAAACTCTGCCTCCAAAGTTCAAGCAGTTCTCCTGCCTCAGCCTCCTGAGTAGCTGGGATTATAGGCGTGCACCACCACACCCAGCTAATTTTTGTGATTTTAGTAGAGATGGGGTTTTGCCATGTTGGTCAGGCTGGTCTCAAACTCCTGACCTTGTGGTCCACCTGCCTCGGCCTCCCAAAGTGCTGGGATTACAGGCGTGAACCACTGTGCCCGGCCTCTACAAATATATTTAAAAAAATTTGCTGAGCATGGTGGTGTGTGCCTGTAGTCCCAGCTACATGGGAGGCTGGGGCAGGAGGATCCCTTGAGCCTAGGAGTTTGAGGCTACAGTGTAGCCCACTGTATAGCTTTGGCAACAGAGCAAGACACCGTCTCAAAAAATATACATGTGAACTAAATATTGCTTAAGTTTTTAAACATTTTAACCCAGCATTAAAAAAAATTTTTAGTTGATGTATATTTATGGGATACAGAATGATAGTTCCATACATGTATTCAGTGTATAATAATTAAATAAGGGTAATTAGCATATTCATAATCTCAAACATTTATCATTTCTTTAAATTTTTTTTTGGAAAAACAGGATCATGCACTGTTGTCCAGGCTGGTCTGAAACTCCTGGCCCCAAGTGATCCTCCTGCCTTAGCCTCCCAAAGTGCTGCAATTGCGTGTATGAGCCACCACTCCCAGCCTTGAGCTGATTTTTGTATATGGGGAGAGATAGGGTTCTAGTTTTATTCTTTGGCATGTAGATATCCAGTTTTTACAGCACCATTTGTTGAAGAGGCTGTCCTTTTCCCAAAGTATGTTCTTGGCTCCTTTTTGGAAAATCAGTTGGTTGTAAATGCATAGCTTTATTTCTGAGTTCTCAATTCTGTTCCATTGGTCTGTGTGTATGTTTTTATTTTATTTAATTAATTACTTGATTTTTTTTTTT
>NW_016107346.1:7521735-7523598 GCF_001604975.1 Cebus imitator | reverse complement strand
TTTTTTTGAATGAGTCTGCCACTGTCACCCAGGCTGGAGTGCAGTGGTACGATCTCATCTCACTGCAACTTCCGCCTCCTGGGTTCAAGTGATTCTTCTGCCTCAGCCTCCCAAGTAGCTGGATTACAGGTGCTTGCCACCATGCCCAGCTAATTTTTTTATGTATTTTATAGTAGGGATGGTGTTTCACTGTGTTGGCCAGGATGGTCTCAAACTCCTGACCTCATGATCTGCCCACCTTGGCCTCTCAAGGTGCTGGAATTATGCGTGAGACATTGTGCCCAGCCATAATTACTTGATTTATTTATTATTTTTGAGATGGAGTTTCACTCTTGTTGCCCAGGCTGGAGTGCAGTGGCACCACCTCAGCTCACCGCAACCTTTCCCCCTTCCAGATTCAAGCCATTCTCCTGCCTCAGCCTCCTGAGTAACTGGGGTTACAGGTGTGCACCACCATGCCCAGCAAATTTTTCTATTTTTAGTAGAGATGGGGTTTCACCATGTTGGCCAGGCTGGTCTTAAACTCCTGACCTTAGGTGATCCAGCTGCCTTGGCCTCCAAAATGCTGGGATTACAGGCATGAGCCACTGCGCCCAGCCTGTGTGCCTGTTTTTATACCAATACCATGCTGTTTCGGTTGCCATAGCTTCATAGTACATTTTGGAGTCAGGTAGTGTGATGTCTCCATCTTTGTTCATTTCGCTTGGGATCGCTTTGGCTATTTGGGATCTTTTGTGATCCCATACAGATTTCAGGATTTAAAAAATATCTGTGAATCTGTACATTGCTTTATGTAGTATGGTCATTTTAATCATATTACAATGCACTGGTGCGATCTCGGCCCACTGCAACCTCCACCTCGCAGATTCAAGCTATTCCTCTGCCTCAGCCTTTTGGGTAGCTGGGATTACAGGTGCACACCACTATGCCTGGCTAATTTTTGTTTTTTTAATAGAGACGAGGTTTCATGATGTTGGCCAGATGGGTCTTGAACTCCTGAAGTCAAGTGATCCACCCACCTCTGCTTCCCAAAGTACTGGGATTGTAGGCGTGAGCCACCGCTACTGGCCTGATTTCTTTTTTAAATTGTTCATTATTGGTATATAGAAATGATACTGGGCTGGGTGTGGTGGCTCACACCTGTAAACCCAGCACTTTGAGAGGCCAAGGTGGGTGGATCACTTGAGGCTGGGGTAAGGTGAGTGGATCACTTGAGGCCAGGAATTCAAAACCAGCCTGGCCAGCATGGTGAAACCTCATCTCTGCTAAAAATACAAAAATTAGTCCGCTACACCCATAATCCCAAGTACTTGGGTGGCTGAGGCAGGAGAATTGCAAGAACCTGGGAGGCTAAGGCTGCAGTCAGCCAAGATCATGCCACAGCACTCCAGCCTGGGCAACAGGGCTGAGACTGTATCAAAAACAAACAAGAAATATGATTTTTGTATGTTGTTTTTGTGTTTACAACTTTACCGAATTAGTTTATCAGTTCCAAGAGTTTTATGGTGGTTTTTAGTTTTTCTGTATGTAAGACCATGCCATCTACAAAGAGGGATAGTCTGACTTCCTCCTTTCTAATTTGGATGCTTTCTATTTCTTTTTCTTGCCTAATTGCTCTGGCTATGATTTCCAGTACCATGTTGAATAAGATTGATAAAATTGTGCATCCTTGTCTTCTAGTGCTTAGCGGAAGGCTTTCAGCTTTTGCCTTTCAATATGATGTTAGCTATGGGTTTGTCATATATGGCTTTTATAATATTGAGGTATGTTCCTTCTATACTTAATTTGTTGAGAGTTGTTATTGTGAACAGTTGTTGAATTTTATCAAGTGCTCTTTCAGCATCAATTTTTTTTTTTTTTTTT
>NW_016107346.1:7513021-7521705 GCF_001604975.1 Cebus imitator | reverse complement strand
TTTTTTTTTTGAGACAGAGTCTCACACTGTTGCCCAGGCTGGAGTGCAGTGGTGTGATCTTGGCTAACTGTAACCTCTGCCTCCTGGGTTCAAGCAGTTCTCCCTGCCTCAGCAGGTGCCCACCACCACGCCCAGCTAATTTTTGTATTTTTTGGTAGAGTCAGGTTTTTGCCATGTTGGCCAGGCTGGTCTTGAGCTCCTGACCTCAGGTGATCTGCCCGCCTTGGCCACCCAAAGTGCTGGGATTATAGGCATGAGCCACTGTGCCTAGCCAGCATCAGTTGAAATGATCATATGGCCAGCATCAATTAAAATGATCTTATGGTTTTTGTCCTTCATTCTGTTGATATAGCATCGTTTTTAGAGGTGGTGTGTCATTTCATTTTGTGGCTGTATCTCAACTTATTGAACCAATCAGGCATTTAAGGTGTTTTAAGGTTTTTGCTATTGTAAGTAATGCTGCAGGAAATAACCCTTGTTAAAACAAAGCAAAAACCTTTCTGCACATGTTCCCTTGTTTGGAACTGCTGACTCAAAGGGATGTACTTTGTTTAGGTTTTGATACAATTAATATATTTCCTTCTCCAGTAAATTTGTAGCCACTATAACTATAAGTGCCTGTCTTTGTGATCTCTCCTTCTTGCAGAGTAATACTAGTATTCACTAGTTTCTTGATTTTAGGAGAGGCATTTTAGCCTACTGATTACAATCATAGACTCAGGAGTTGGAATGCCTCGTTTATAGCCTAGCTCCATCATTAATTTGTGTCAGTTTTTTCATCTGAACAATGGGGCGGAGAATAGCATCAACCTTATAGGATTGTTCCGAGGCATTATCATTTCTTTCCTTTACAAATTGTACCTTAGAGCTCAAGAAGTTGATTAAGGAAAGTTTCTCTTCATAGAATAAATGACAAAGTGATATAATTAAAATACTTAAAGTTTCCAAACCCCAATGAATTAATAGGATGAGGCAGTAATCACCAATACTGCTACCATCACAGAAACAACCAAATACTATGTACCTCCTGATGGAGAAATCTTGTCATAAAATCATATTTGAGCTTGATCAATACTAGTTCTAAGTGCTCATTTATAGGAAATTCAAGAGACAGAAGAATACATGGACCTGGTTGCTTTAGTAAATAAATGGCAAGGAGTAAATAAGCGTGTGTGTAAATTTCTTTGTGTGTGTAAATTTCTTTATCCACGTCTGTGATTCCTGGTTTATAATTCTCAAAGCCCTTATTAAAGTCTTTTGTTGTAATGTTGGGGCACTTGGAAACTCAGAAGCAGGCATCAGAAAATAGAATCTCCCTCTCTGACCATCTCCTGCTCCCCTTTCACCTGCTCCTTTTTCTCCCCAAGGCAGGAATCTTCCCCTGCCTTTCTATCTTGTAGCTCGCCATAAAAATTATCTGGCTTTTCCTGTTTGATTGCTATAAAACCCTCATTTCAGAACCCCATAGCCTGGAGGAAAGACTGATGCACAGGGAGGCTAAGAAGAGTCTGAATAGACAGGTCTTGCTGTGTCTCCCCACTTAATTTGCTAGCGTCAGATCATATCCTTTTTGTTCAGTCGCATTTCTGCAGTTGTCCATGCAACGTGTGCATCTAACGAAGCCCCTATAAAAGGCTTTAGAGGACAGAGTGCAGGGAGCTCCTGGGTAGCTGAACATCTGGAGGCTTACAGAAAGGCGAACAAGAATTCATCCACGTGCTGGGAGGTTGGTGCACTCCAACTCCACTGGGACAGAAGCTCTCGCACTGGGAACTCTTCCAGGCTTCTCCCTATGTATCTCTTCATCTGGCTGTATATTTGCATCCTTTAAAGCGTCCTTTGTAACAAACTGGTAAATGGAAGTACGTAAGTGTTTTACTGAGTTCTGTGATCCATTCTAGCAAATTAGTCAAATTCAAAGGTGGCAGAGGGTCATGGGGACTCCAGCTTAATGCTGGTAGATCAGAAATTCTTGAGCCTCAGATTTGCAACTGATGGGAAAGGGGGTGGTCTTGTGGGGCTAAGCTCTCAACCCCACAAGAGGTTTCTGAGGCTATCTTCAGGCAAATAGTGGCTGAAGTTAATTAAATTGGAGGGCACCCAGCTAGTGTCTGCTGCAGAATTGATTGTTTGGTGTGTGGGGAGACAACCCCAAAAAAATTTGGTCACAGAATTCTTCTGTGATTGTAGTTACAGTGTGAGAACAGAGGGAAAAAAACCACACACACAATTTGAGTTTTACCACTTTCACACACTGCTGTCTCTGATTTAAAAAAATATATAGAAGGAAGAGGGGGGAGAGATAGAGATAGATATGAAAGGTAAAACCTAGAGATTAAAAGACTTTAGGTGCTGGTTATGTTCACTTATGCCTATAATTCCAGCACTCTGGAGGCTGAGGTGGGAGGATGGCTTGTGAGGCCAGGAGTTCCAGACTAACCTGAGCAATAGAGTAAGACCCTGTCTCCTAAATGAAAGATTTAAGGCCAGGCGCAGTGACTCATACCTGTAATCCCAGCACTTTGGGAGGCTGAGGCAGGGGGATCACTTGAGGTAAGGACTTCCAGACCAGCCTGGCAGGCATGGTGAAACTCCATCTCTACTAAAAATACAAAAATTAGCCAGGCATGATGATATGTGCCTGTAATCCCAGCTACTTGGGAGGCTGAGGCAGGATAATTGCTTGAACCCAGGAGCTGGAGGTTGCAGTGAGCCATGATCACGCCATTGCACTCCAACCTGCATAACAGAGCAAGACTCTGTCCCCCTGCTCCCCACAAAAAAACTTGAGGCATATTACAATTTCTGAACCTAATTTGGATCCTGATCCAATCTAACTGCAATAAAGAGGAATAATTTAAGTTATTGGGTAAATTTGACTATTGGATATTTAATATAAAGGAATTGTTAATTTTTTAGCTGTGATGTTGGCATGGTGATGTTTAAATATTCCTCCTGTATAAAAAGCACTAACCATAAAGGAAACTGTTGATAAATTGAGCAACATTAAAATTAAGAACTTACGTTTGCTGGACCACAGTATCAAGAGTGAAAAGGAAGGGCACAGGCAATGAGAAGATATTTATAGCAAATGTATCTGATGCAGGGCTAATTTCTAGAATCTATAAATAATTACTTAAAAATAAATATATAAAAAGACAACCCAATAGGTAAATGGGCACTTTGTTTTTTTTTATTTTTTTGAGACAGGTTCTCACTCTGTTGCCCAGGTTGGAGTGCAGTGGCACAGTCTTGGCTCACTGAAGCCTCAAACTGCTGGACTCAAGGGATCCTCCTGCCTTCACCTCCCTAGTAGCTGGAAATACAGGCACACACCACCATACCCGGCTAATTTTTGTATTTTTTTGTAGAAACAGGGTCTCACTATGTTGACCAGGTTGGTCTCAAACTCCTGGGCTCAAGCATTCTTCCTGCCTCAGACTCCTGAAGTGCTGGGATTATCAGTGTGAGCTACCACGCCTGGCCAAAAATGGGCACTTTAGACGATCAATAAACATGAAAAGATACCCAGTATCATTTAGTTATCTGGGAGATGCAAATTAAAACCCTTGGTAAGATACTACTGCACACCCACTAGATTGGCTGAAATTAAAAAGAATGAAAACATTGGGGGTTGGCAAGTATGTGGATCCAGTGGACCTTTCATAGACTGCTTGAGGGAGTATACATTGGCACCATCACTCTGGAAAACTGTTTGACAATATTTACTAAAGCTAAATATACACACAATTTATGATCAAGCAGTTTCACTCTTAGGTGATTGCCCAGTAGAAATCTGTACATGTATTCACTGAAAGTCAAGTTCTAGAACTTTCAAAGCAGTCTTCTTTGTAGTAGCCCCAAACTTAACAATCCAAATTGTGTAATGCTGCTAGGGAACACGAGTGTACAGATATCTGTTTGAGTTGCTGCTTTCAGTTCTTTTTCTTTATTCTTTTTTTTTTTTTTTTTGAGACAGAATCTTGCTCTGTCATCTGGGCTTGACTGCAGTGGCATGATCTTAGCTTACTGCAACCTCTGCCTCCCAGGTTCAAGCAGTTCTCCTGCTTCAGCCTCCCGAGTAGCTGGGATTTCAGGAGTGTGCCACCACGCCCAGCTAATTTTTGTATTTTTAGTAGAGACAGGGTTTCACCATGTTGGCCAGGCTGGTCTTGAACTCCTGGCCCCAAGTGATCTGCCCACCTTGTTCTCTCAAAGCGCTGGAATTACAGGCTTGAACAACCATGCCCCGCCTGCTTTCAGTTCTTTTGGGTATATGCCCAGGAGAACTGGATTGCTGGATCATATGGTAATTCTGTTTGATTCGTGGGGAACTGCCACATTTGGGTATTTTTGTGTTTTAGAAACTTCTCGGTTTTGATTTTTTCTGTAGATATAATCTACATAAACAGCTATTGTGATCCTCAGTAATTGGAGAACTACTTTAATGAACTGTATTATCAAGGAGAGGGTTGAAATAGCCATTGTCAGTGGGTATAGAAAGTGATAACGTGGGTGAGTTGGATGACATACTCTTCTGCTCTCAAGTGACCCAGTTTGGGTGATACATTATATGGCCACCCTAATAATGGAGTTAATATTAGGCAGATGGTCACACTTGGTAATGAAATCACCTTAGTGTTGGTGTTGCTGTGGAGCTCTCTGAATAGGCAAACTTTAATCTTCCTATGAACAACCTTGGTGGACCAAGGTTTAGGATGAAGAAAAAAAAAAAAAAACTGCAAAAGAAGCTTTGTTACAGTCCTGGTTGTTATATTAAAAATTTCTAGGCAGGGCTCAGTGGCTCACTCCCACAATCCCAGCATTTTGGGAGGTCGAGGTGGGCGGATCACGAGGTCAAGAGATTGAGACCATTCTGGCCAACATGGTGAAACCCTGTCTCTACTAAAAATACAAAAAATTAGCTGGGCGTAGTGGGTACCTGTAGTCCTAGCTACTAGGGAGGCTGAGGCAGGAGAAACGCTTGAACCTGGGAGGTGGAGGTTGCAGTGAGCCAAAACCACGCCACTGCACTCCAGCCTGGCGATATAGCAAGACTCCATCTCAAAAAAAAAAAAAAATTCTTTGAATGATACTATAAGACATTTTTATTAAATATCAGGGCATTTTCTTTTTAAAAGAAAGCTTTTCATCATATCACAAAGAGTATGTCGCCAACATGAATCAAAATGCAGTAGCTTTGGAGACTACATATCTCTTTTGAGATCTGACATACTTATCAAAATGAGTAGATTCTGACATTCTTTCAGTGTTATTTGAAATTCAACATGAAACAACTTTTCCTACACATTGCTTTGTTAAAAATGTTGAGTAAATTTTGAGACAAAATATACATTTTTTTCATATACATTGAAACCATCATGTTGATTTCATGCATTCGTGAAGTTTATGTATTAACAATCCATGTATGTCTTCCTAGGAAAATGTTAACTGTGGAGGGTTTGCAGGGTGTCCTGGCTTGATCCAGTCCTTTCCCCTCTGGCTTGCGGAACATATCGTTTCCTCCGCAAGGGAGGCAGCATGAAGCTCCATTCAGTTACTAGTATTGTGAGTGACTCAGAGTTCAGCCTCACAGTTTCATGCCCAGTAGTCTCCTTCTTGGGTCTAGTGACTGTGCACCAACAGGTTATCTGTCATCCCTTTTTCCTCCAACTGCAGTTGTGGAAGAGGGACAGGATGGGGGGTGGGCAGAATAGCCAAAATAAGCTTTCCCATTCTGACAAGGAAAGAATGGGGGAGACAAGACACAGCAGTATTTTGGCTCACCTCTCTCCTGAGTGGAAATAGGACTAAGATCTTTGGGTGCATAGATGGAGCCTTTTGCCTGATAGGCCTCATATTAGGATGAAAGGATAGAGAGGAGAGACTCCCCCTGCCCCCCGCCAAATCCCAGAATGCGGAGAGATCCATTCTAGGGCTCAGTATTCACACTGGAAGCTTAAATTAACCCAGATGGTCTGTTTGGTTTATTTAAAGATAAACCTAGTTTTGAGCCTGGAGGAATAGCCATGTCCTGTGTAGGTGAGTCTGGGAATAGAGCTTGTAACTTGCATAGTTGTTTCAGTGTATAGACCTTCAATTTCTCTTACAATCCCTAGTTCTTGCTGTCATCCACTATCCCATGTGTCTGATACTGGTCCGGAGCTTCTCCAGGGTTTCAGAGGGCAGAGGTTCCTACTTCCTCCAGAGCCTTCCTGATGTACACTCTTGGCTGCATTTTCTATTTTGTTTCATCCATCTTAGCTCTTCAGAGTTCTGTCATCCAGAAATTTGCTGAAATCTCACATCCACTGATGATGCCTGTCCCTTGCTATTTCTAAAGCCATAGTTTCATTCCTTACTGTTCTTATTTGACATTCATATCATTGGGATATTGGGGCCCAAAGCATGTGCTTTGTCTCCAATCTTCAGCAGGAACTTTCAAGTTGTGTGTTTTGTTTTTTGTGGGTTTTTTTTGAGACAAAAATTTTTGTGGAGATGGAGTCTCACTGTGTTGCCTAGGCTGGTCTCAAACTCCTGGGCTCAAGTGATCCTCCCACCTTGGCCTCTCAAAATACTGGGATTACAGGCATGAGCCACTGTGCCCATCCAATTTTGAGAGACTAAGCTAGCATTTCAACATAGAAGCAGGCAGTTGCAACACTTTTGTTGACATTTTCTGGTTTTGTTTTGTGTACGTGGTGAAAGGTAAAAATGGTTCCTCTTGATTGATGACACTTGTGAATTTTGGGCTTCTGCTCTTGGCATTAGGACAGGCAGTTGCTGACAGTGACCCTGGGAAGTACCTGTGCTTGGTTGGAGGTGGGTGATGGAACAGAGGAGTCAGGGTAGGAAACCAATGAAAGTCAGGAGAGTATGGGTGCTGCCAAAGCCTGAATGTTTTTGAGGAGGAGGAAAAGGTCAATGTCAAGTGCCACAGGAGGGTGTCAATTAGAATAAGAAGACATGGTTTCTCTCACCCTTGTGTGCTTCCCACAGGGCGGGGCGCAGATGACAGATGAGAGGCTGTCATCTCAGGTGATAGGGACTAAGCTCTTTTGAGCAGTAAACCTTTATAAAATACATTTGCTGTTTTCTGGGTGTTGCTAAGCTGTTATTTATGATTTTTTTAGCCTCTATTCTCTTTATGAAATAACTACCACTATGCATTTATAACCTGTTTCTTTAAACCATTATACCAAAATTTCAGAGGGTTTTTTTTTTTTTTTNTGAACCATTATCCAGTTTTAGAATTAGGACATAACTATTACTTTCAAAACCCTGGTATGCTTTACCTGAAGCCCATCTCACCCTCTCCCTTTTTGAGACGGAGTCCGACTCTGTCATCCAGGCTAGAGTGCAAGGGCATGATCCCGACTCACTGCAACCTCCGCCTCCCAGGTTCAAGTGATTCTCTGCCTCAGCCTCCTGAGTAGCTGGGATTACAGGCACCCACCACCACACTTGGCTAATTTTTGTATTTTTAGTAGCGACAGGGTTTTATCATGTTGGCCAGGCTGGTCTTGAATTCCTGACCTCATGATCCACCCACCTCATCCTCCCAAAGTGCTGGGATTTCCCAAAGAGACGGGGTTTTACCATGTTGGCCAGGCTGGTCTTGAACTCCTGACCTGTGATCCACCCACCTCAGCCTCCCAAAGGCATGAGTGACCGCACCTGGCCTAGACTTCTATACCAAAAAATAGTCCATGTATTTTTAATTGCAAATGACTGAAAACTATATATAACAAACAAGCTAGAAGTTTATTTCTCCTCACTTGAAAGAAGTCTGGAGGTCAGAATTCTAGCAGCTTCACAGTGTCTAGGATTCAGGTTTCTATTCTTTTGCTTTTCTACCATCCTGTGTGGCTTCTATCTCTAGTATAGAATGGCTGCTAGAATCCCAGTAACCACTTCATACTTCAGTAAGCAGGAAGGAAAGAGAGGCCTACTCCTTTCCTGAAAGGATACTTTCTGAAAAACGCATGATTTTTGCTCACATCTCATTGGCCAGAACTAATTTTCATGTTCTTATCTAACCACAAGAGAAGCTGGGACATGTCTTTCCTAAGGGGTCATGTGCTTGGCTAAGCACTGAGGTTCCTATTACAGTGGAAGAAAAAGAGAATGGATGTTGGGAGACAACCAGCAATCTCTGAGAACTCCTGAGGAGCCTGAAGATGCCTGTTAAAAATTGACCAATCTAAGATGCAATGCAGAGGGGCTGGGAGATTACAACAATGGAGAGTAGATGAGATCAGTTGTGGTTGCTGGGTGTCTTCATTTAGTAGTGGTAAGAGCTGACTCAATGACAGCCAGGCAGAAAGGGAGAGGGGACTGTTTTGTAGGTTTGGGGATAGGAAAGAGTGGGGTCAAGTGTAGTCACAAGCAGCTGCCTGCACATCCATCAATAGTAGTATCCAGGAGAGCACAGGCTTTGAGGGTCTTTTGGTGTCTGGTACATAATGTTTGGTAAATAAAGGGTTTAATCTGCAGAAAACTCCCTGTGTCCCAGTACCTCCCAAGTATGTCCAGGCCTACTTTTTCCTTTTCTTTTTTAATTTTTTATATTTTGAGACAGGGCTGGAGTATAGTGGTACAATCAGGGCTTACTGCAGCCTCCATCTCCTGGGGCCAAGTGATCTTCCCACCTCAGCCTCCCAAGTAGCTGGGAACACAGATGT
>NW_016107346.1:7488239-7512799 GCF_001604975.1 Cebus imitator | reverse complement strand
TTTTTTTTAAATTTGGTCAAGAGTCTTGCTGTGTTGCCCAGGCTGCTCTTAAACTCCTGGTCTCAGCCTCCTGAGTAGCTGGGACTATAGCAGCACACTACTGTCCCTGGCAGGACACACTGTTCTAAAAGTACAGGAAAAAATCCTTCAGCTTCATGTCCTTCATTGTCTATTTGTATCTTTTGATTTCTAAGAGCAGTAATTGTTTCTTTTTTTTTTTTTTTGAGACAAGGTCTCACTCTGTCACCCAGGCTGGAGTGCATGGTATGATCTTGGCTCACTGCAATCTCTGCCTAAGAGCAGTAATTTTTATCTAACATGATTTTGAGGTCTTACAAAATTGTGTGGACATGATCTGTTGAAGATAGCCAGTAATGGGGCTGCTTTAACAAGAAGACTTTGGATATAAGTTGTTGCAGCTGCACCCCCTTCCTGCCACTGCAACAGAAACGTCTCCTCCCTAGATGTAGCAACGTGACTTGCTGGAGGTGGCACAGGTACCAATGTGGCTGCGATTGAAACCTAGGTGTCCTGCTGTCTACACCTAGGCCTTGTGAGGATGCCATGGTTAGCCTTTTATCAGCTTTATGGGGCACTTCTCTCTTACGAAATGAATCAGTCACTAATGCAGTTTAGTAGACAGTCTTCAAAATAAGAGGTCTTTGGTGCAAAAATATGAAAGGATAAGGTTAAGAAATAGGTCTACTGCCAGGCGTGGTAGCTCATGCTTGTAATCCTAGCACTTTGGGAGGCTGAGGCAGGCAGATCACAAGGTCAGGAGTTTGAGACCAGCCTGTCCAACACAGTGAAACACCATCTCTACTAAAAATACAAAAATTAGCTGGGTGTGGCAGGTGCTTGTAATCCCAGCTACTTGGGAGGCTGAAGCAGGAGAATCGCTTGAACCTGGCAGGCGGAGGTTGCAGTGAGCTGAGATTGCACCATTGTACTCCAGCCTGGGAGACAGAACTAGACTCCATCTCAAAAACCAACCAACCAGCCAACCAAAAGAAATAGGTCTAGGCCATCTCTGTTTTGTTACATGTGAAAACTGAGGCTCATGGAGACTGGCAGGCTGGCCAGATGTCTGATTGCTTCTGGCCATTCTTTTTCCCATGGGCTTAACTCTGACAGCATAAAAAATGAGTCTTTAGTCCCTTCAACTGTAGGTTTATGGTGTCCCATAAATCTGCTTCCAGTGTGAGGGTGGCATGTAGATGCCCTGGAATCCCTCCTCATTGCTTATCTTTTGGCACTTTGAATAGAATCTCTCCCTGCAATGCAGTGTGCACTGTGTTTGGGTCAATATTCATCCCCTCTTATGATTGTGGGAATGTAAAAGCTGCCTGAACTTTGTTTTCTCACAGGGATGTCAGCTAAACACCCAGTTTTCTCTTGAACAGTTGCCATTTCTATTTCCTATCTGTTCCACAGAATACTATGTACAGAGATTTTTTTTCAATATGCACACAGTGGTCTCTGTTGAAAATGTATCACTAAGGAGTAACTGTTTTAAAAACTTACCAAGAACTGTTTCTTCAGAGATACCAGTCTCTAGTCTCTTCTAGGGACTTTTCTTTTTTTTTTACTTTTACTTTTTTTTTTTTGGAGACAGGGTCTTGCTGTGTCACCCAAGCTGTTGTGCAGTGACATGATCGTGGCTCACTACAGCCCTGACCTCCTGGGCTCAAGCAGTCCTCCCACCTCAGGATCTCAAGTGGCTGAGACTACAGTTGCACACCACCATGCCCAGCAATTTTTTATTTTTTGTAGAGACAGGGTTTTGCCATGTTGCCCAGGCTGGTCTTGAACCACTGGGCTCAAGTGATTCTCCAGCCTTGGCCTCTCAAGGTGCTGGGATTACAGATACAAGCCACTGTAAGCCTGGCCAATCTCCTAGGGACTTTTCATCAGGCAAGTGACATATTGTTCCAGAGGGTTCCTCTGGAGTCCTGGGAGCAGTAGTTAGAGGAACATCTTGTTTTCTAGATCTCAGGGTAGAATCAGCTCTATTATTGGGTTTGGCATTCTTACACGACTCATATTTCTCCTTGGTCTTAAAATATCTAAAATACTAGAATGAGTTATATGAGAGTTGATAAAACAAAGACTTTTAAGTGTCCAGAGGATCAAAAAGGTAATAAAACCGTGATGAGGACCCTTCCTTTTTAGGGAAATTTGGATCAAGATTTTCAGCCTTCATTGGACCATTAATCTCTTAGCTTTGATGAGTTGGCATAGGTAATGGGGTTGTGAAAGCTGACCTGGAGGGGAGGCTGGTTCTCCTTGTTGCCTTGACAAATCTCGTACTGCCTTATGTGTTCATTTGTGTGTGATTCTGGGGCTCAGTTATCACACACATTTGTATGTGATTCAGGGGCTCAGATATTTAGCACTGCCAGGGCAGGGCCAAGGAAGGGGTGTGGCAGGGGTGGCAATAGTTGAGCTGGAGGAGCAGGAATGCACCTGGAAAGTGGACAGAGAATGAGTCAAGGGTCTTGAAGTATGACGGGAAGGCCAGAGAGTTAGAGGAAAGCCAGTAATGGTATCAGCATAGAGGAGTGAGATGCTTTAGATTATTTGTTTTGTACTTTCAAATTTTATTTATTTTTTCTTTGTTTCTTTATATTTTGTCTTCTCTATGAAGATCAGAAAGTAGTTTTGTACTTTTTACAATTATGGAAGCAATACTTATTGTGTGGAAAATGTGGAGGAAAAGGGGAAGTATAAGCCAATTTAAATTGTCTTTGATTTCACTACCCAAAATATAACTATGGTTAACCTTTTCATACATGCTCCACTGATCTTTTTTCCTATGGGTTTAAAATGGCTGCTTGGTATCTCCCCCTAAAGTTGTTAAATAAATCAAGGCATTGTTGGACATATAGGTTGCTTCCAGTTGTTTCTTCTTGTAAATGATGCTGTGATGACATTGTCTTATAAACTGTGTTTTTTTAGATATTCATTTAAGCTAGGTGCAGTGGCATGTGCCTATAATCCCAGCTAGAGAGGAGCCTAAGGATGGAGGCTGGCTTGAGGCCGGAGTTTGAGGTTAAAGTGAGCTTTGCTTATGCCACTGCATTCCAGTTTGGCTAACAGTGAGACCTTGTCTCTAAGAAAATAATAATAACAACAATAAAGTGAAAATAAATAAAGTAGCTGAATACATATATCTAAATTGTGGTGCTAATTTCCATTTCCATGAGTACCATTTGAGTGTAGTATACTAGTATTCTCCAATCCTGGCCCATCAACCTTATGTGAGAAAAATTGTTTCTTATGACCATTTTGTTTTTTATATGATGGATTATTAGTGAGGTTGAGCATTTATTTATTTATTGATTGATTGATTGAGACGGAGTCTTACTCTATCGCCTAGACTGGAGTGCAATGGTGCGATCTCGGCTCACTGCAACCTCTGCTTCCTGGGTTCAAGAGATTGTCCTGCCTCAGCCTCCCAAGTAGCTGGGATTACAGGCATCTGCCACCATGCCCAGCTAATTTTTGTATTTTTAGTAGAGATGAGGTTTTACCATGTTGGTCAGGCTGGTCTCGAACTCTTGACCTCAGATGATCTACCCGCCTCAGCCTCCCAAAGTGCTGGGATTACAAGCACGAGCCACCGAGCCTGGCCGTGGTTGAGTATTTAAATATACCTGCTATTTGTATTTGGGAAATGCTTTTTCTTTTTTGCTAATTTTCCTGTTGGCATGTTCACATTTTTCTTACTGATTTGTAAGTTTTTTAAATAGTTAAAGAAGTTGATCCCTTTGTTATATGCTGCAGATTTTTCTCAATTTGTCATTTTTAGTGTTGTTTGAAGTGTTTGAAGTTTGAAATATTAAATTATTTTGGCTAAACCTATCAGTATTCCTTTGTTTCTGCCTGTGATGACATGCTTAGAAGGGCCTTAATCCTCTCCTTGCTGTCCCCACCATATGTCCTTAACTTATATGTTCTTTTAGTTTATTTTTAAAAAGATAGAGATGGGGTTTCACTGTGTTACTCAGGCTGGTCTTGAACTCCTAGGTTCAAGTGATCCTCCTACCTTGACCTCCCAAAGAGCTGGATTGCAGGTGTCAGCCGCTGTGCATAGCCTTCTCTTAGTATTTTTNTTGAGACAGAGTCTCACTGTTTTGCCTAGGCTAGAGTGAAGTGGCTGTAATCTCTGTCCCTTGGGTTTAAGTGATTCTCCTATCTCAGCCTCCCGAGTAGCAGGGATTACAGGTGCCCACCACCACGCCCAGCCTGTAGGTTTTATAAAATAAATTTTATAAAATTTATTCTTTTATAAAAAAATAATTTTTATATTTCTGATAGAGATGAGGTTTCTCCATGTTGGCCAGGCTGGTGTCAAACTCCTGACCTCAGGCGATCCACCCACTTCAGCTTCCCAAAGTGCTAGGATTGCAGGCGTGAGCCACTATGCCCGGCTCTCCTAATATTTTTATAGTTTGCTTTTGACATTGAAATCTTTCATCCATCTTGAATATCTTTTAATGAATGGTGTGAAGTAGACATCTAAAATGTGGTATTTTCTTAAAGGATTTTTAAAAATGATCCATTTTTCAAAGTGCTGCCACTGTGATAACTGAGGAGGGTTTGGGGCAGGGTGTGGCTTTGTGTTGGCTGGCTGCTCAGCAGTGCTGACCATGCAGTGACCAGCTGTCCACCTGTGTCCATTTCTAGACACAGATTCACTGGATTATCAGAAGCATTGGCTTCTGTTTTACTGGGATGAGCAGACAGGCCTGCAGTTCATAATGTGACATGTTGGAGTTTGAAACCAGGTGGGCTGAATTCCAGTTCCATGCTCTTTGCTTTACAATTCTGCCTTCCTGGCTTCCTGGTCTCCGCCAGTCATTATTCTTCATGGGTTGGCCAAAGAGCCCCTAACACAGGGAAGACTTGCAAGTTTCTCAGGGTCGGCCAGCAGGGCCATTAGGAGTGGAGCAGCCCTTGCCTTCCTCTGTGCCCTCTTCTCAGAGAGGAGGTGACAGTGGCCTCTGCGTTCCATGGGGCCTGCAGGCCAAAAGCAAGGGTGCCCTGGAGCAGTGCCAGGTCTGTGTGGCACAGTGCCCTCATCCTGAGGCCCAGCCCAGCCCCCAGCCTCCGCTGTGGAGCTCTCCTGATGCTCCCACCCCATTTCCTCATCTCTGTTCCTCTCCAGGCTTCTGTGGAAATTGACTGTCCAAACCCTCATTAGGTGCTATCTCCTCAGCAGATGGTCTCTGGAGTCAGGCTCTTTGTCTTGGATTTCTATAGCTTCCAGGTGATTCAGTAAAGGCATGTTGATTCATCATAGGGGTTTCTGGCAGAAGGGCAAAACTATCAAGGGAAAAAAGTAGCCAGAGATCACATGCTGGACTGCCTGCTGACTTGGTCATGAACTCCTTGCTGGTCAGACCTGGCTTGTCCTAGCACATATGGTTGTCAGGAGGTTGAGTTGGTACTAAGTCAACTGTGAAGATTAGCAACTGCCTGGGCAGTGAGAACCAGGCCTCTGGTTTCAGGAGGAATTTGTTGTGCAGCAAAATAAAATATTGCCATCTTAGTGTTTATTTTTAGTTTTGAAGTACCACCTTAACAACTTGACAGCATTAATGCTACATTAACATATGATATACTTAGTATCAATCCCAATATTTCATTAAAAAGTGCTTAAAATTTATAAAACTAAAAAAGTAAAACTGATGCTACTGCACCAAGTTTGGACACATTACAGAATATCAAGTAAAAAACAAATTTCATAAAATTAAATGTAAAACATAAATTACCATTCCTGTGTAGGTTAGTAGATAAAATTTAATGTTTACTAAGATGTGTTAAATTAATTATATTCATTTACTACATTTAATTCAAAATTGAAACTGAGATTTCAAATGTAGTGATCAATGGGCAAGGTGGTATTTACCTGTAGTCTGAGCTACTTGGGAGGCAGAAGTGGGAAGATTGCTTGAGCTCAGGAGTTCCAGTCCAGCCTGGTAACATAGCGGGGTCCCATCTCTTTTAAAAAAAAAAAATTAAATTTTTTTTAGAGATGGTGTCTCGCTCTGTTGCCGAGGTTGTTCTTGAACTCCTGGTCTCAGGCAGTCCTTCTGTCTGCATCTCCCAAAGTGCTGGGATTACAGGCATGAGCTACCATGTCCAGCCTTATGTGTTTTTTTTATTTTTTATTTTTAAAAAACAAAAAACAGGCAATGAGCTTTTAAAATGTGCATCATTGGTGACATTGATATAAGTATATTTTTATTCAAGTTTTTTTTTTCCTGGTGCTGATAAACTAGGAGTAGGGGAATGATGAGAGCACTGAACTGCATCTCTTTTCTCTTAAACTTTCATCTCAAAAGAATCCTTTTTGTTTGCTAACTTTGAGGATTTCTTTTTTTGGCCAAGATTGCAGCCTTTTAATTTCTAGTGTCCTGTGTTTTTGTTTCAAAGACAGCATTTCCTGTTTATCTTGGTGTACTCTAGTTTCATCTTTAGTTTGGAAACTTTTTGAACTGGCATAAGAATTAGTCACCAGGCAGGCTGGGCATGGTGCCTCATGAATTACACCTGTAATTCTTGCACTTTGAGGGGCCAAAGTGGGTGGATCACTTGAGGTCAGGAGTTTGAGACCAGCCTGGTCAACATGGTGAAACCCTGTGTCTACTAAAAATACAAAACATTAGATGGGCATGGTGGTGCACACCTGTAATCCCAGCTACTCGGGAGGCTGAGGCAGAAGAATTGCTTGAACTTTGGAGGCAGAGGTTGTAGTGAGCCGAGATTGTGCCATTGCACTCCAACATGGGTGACAGTGAGATTCTGACACACACACACACACACACACATACACACACACACACACACACGAATTAGTCTCTAGGCAAAAAATTTGCTTTATTGATTGGTTTTCTTCCTCCTCTTGAGGATTAGGGAGAAAAAGAAGAAGGCTTTTAAATGAGGACACCTTGATATGGATAAGTCTCAAAATATAAGTGGAGTAACTGGAAAGGCATGCCATTTAGAATGCTTGTACCACCCAGGCGTTATGGCTTTATGTTTTAGGTTCTCATCTGTAAAAGGTCAGCAATACTGTGTCTCCTGTCCCTCCTGTTTTGTCCCACAATAATAGCCAGCTTTTGTGTAGTTTAGTTTACAATATTTACAAAAATTGTCTTGAGACCTTTGGGGCTTGTTTTGGACCTTAATCCACAGGAGTAAATACACCTTACACTGTGTCCCAATATCACCTTGCATGCATATATCACTTGGAAACGAGTTTCAGAAAGCAGTGCTTACTATTTGTGATATATTCAGAAATTTTCTTTTCTGTTTGAGTCTATCTTACACTTTTATGTACACTTTTTATTATACCATATGTATAGAGTGTATACATATCATATGTTTACACTGATTTCTCATAAAGTAAGCACATCCTTGCAACCAAGATAAAACAAAATTGTACCAGTCTTGGGGAAGGGTCTCTCATGATGTCTCCCAATCACTGCCAACTGCTCAGGGTAGCCACTAGCCTGACTTTTGACACCAGATCTTATTTTATATTTTGCTAATTGTGACCCACTGAATTGATTTAAGACCGAGTAGGTCTCAGCCTATAGTTTGAAAAACACAACCTTAGGCCAGGCACAGTGGCTCACCCCTGTAATCCCAGGACTTCAGGAGGCTGAGGCAGGTGGATCACCTGAGGTCAGGAGTTTGAGATTAGCCTGACCAACATGGAGAAACCCCATGTCCACTAAAAGTACTAAATTAGCCGGGTGTGGTGGCGTATGCCTGAAATCCCAGCTACTTGGGAGGCTAAGGCAGGAGAATCTCTTGAATCCGGGAGGTGGAGGTTGCAGTGAACCAAGATCACGCCATTGCACTCCAGCATAGGCAACAAGAGCAAAACTCCATCTCAAAAAAATAAAAAATAAAAAAAAAAAGAAAAACACAACCCTATTTTATTTTCCCCAATAACTCTTAAGATAGGAATTATTTTTTTATGGATGAAAAAGCTAAGGCCCAATGGTGAGATTTCTCCCAAAATCATACAGCGTGTACTGTTTCCCCTTTTTCTCATGCATTCGAGCCGCTCTTCTCCCTGAGATGAGGGATGACTTGCTTTGGAAAGGCAGTTGCAGCCCTCTTTGTATTATGTCTTGTTTATCACCCCCCCTCAATGTGTTTCCAAGATTGATATTCATTATTGATGTAGCTTTAGTGAGTTCCTGATCTTACCATTCTTAAGTACTGAGAATGTTTTTGGTTTGTGTTTTTGTGACTGAGTCGGAGGCATTTGATCTTGCTTTGGAGGTTTGTGGCTTGAAAACGTTGATAGTATTTGTCTTTAGCCTCCCCCTAATAGGATGAAGCTCTGCAGGGACATAGGTGGCATGCAGGTATGACAAATGATGGTTGTACACAGCTCCCCACCAGTTCCTTCCCTGGCTGTAGGCTTTGCCTATGGAGAGATTTCTTTCTACCCCGTTCCCCCCTCGTGTGTCCCTCAGGCTCCAGAATACCTATATGGAGGGCCTGAGTGCTCAGCTATCCTGTCATCTGTAAGCTTGTCTGATTGTGAGATCGTTGCTCCCAGCCAGCACCTCTGGGAGTAGAAGTCCCATAGCCCATACCCGGAAATTTTTCCCCCATTTGCTGAGCCTGGGGGCTCTCTTGGGCTATGAAGTGTTCACTGGCTGTGGTAGTTCGTAGCTGAGGCTTTCATTCTAAGAGCCTTGACCTTCTGGGTTCATCACCCTTGGTAGTTCACTGGAACAGAGGCAGCTTGGAAACACTGTCAGGGCAAATATGTCCCAGGCTGTGTTGCAGGCCATGGGGATATAGCAGTGAATAAACAAAGTCGCTTCCACTCTGAGCATTTGTCTGAATGGAGGAGACAGACAAATGTGCAATCATTTCAGGTGGTAGTGATGTTAGAAGAATAAAACAGATGTTTCTTAAAAGGATGTACCCTTTTGAAGTGCCAGCGTCTGAAGGAGCTCTCCAGTGTGCTGTCCAGTTGGCACAAAGGACAGATGTCTTCTTCTTCCTTTTTTTTTTTGAGGCAAGGTCTTAGTCTGCAGCCCAGGCTGGACTGCAGTTGTGTGATCTTGGCTCACTGCAGCCTCCACTTTCTGGCCTCAAGAGATCCTCCCACCTCAGCCGCCCAAGTAGCTGGGACTATAGACGTGCGTGCACACTCAGTTAATTTTTGTATTTTTGGTAGAGACGGGGTTTCGCCATGTTGCCCAGGCTGGTCTCAAACTTCTGAGCTCAAGCAATCTGCCTGCCTTGGCCTCCCAAAATGCTGGGATTACAGGTGTGAGCCATTGTGCTCAGCTGATGTGTTCTGACTCTGCTTAGAGCATTTCTTGTTATTCAAGGGAAATAAATAGAAACCTATACATTCCATAGGGCAAGATTGAACCACTTAGGACTCTAAAAGTTTCTACTCTGTATGCTTAGTCATTATCCCTGGCAGCACCCTTGCTGCTGTGGGAAATGTAGCACATTCATTACCATCCTTCATTTTATGGTGGTTCCTTGGAGGCACCCCCCCCCTCCCCACAACCTGAAGTCATTTTAACCTTTGAGAAGGGCTGAAATTCCGTACTTTTAGTTATTAATTGCATTTATGTAACTGTAGCTCTAGTGTTGTCTTTCCCACACAAATGCTGGCAAGCCAATTTTGCAGGCTTTGTAGATAAAGGTTGATGGATTTCATTTATTTTAAAAAAGCCTTGAGCTTTCAACAGGTTCAAGGGAAGGAGCTCTCAAGGTCAACAAGGATGAATAGGACAGGCCTTACTTTTTATAATCTCAAAGTCTAAAATTATGGAAAGTGCCCTCTTAGTGTAAATATAAAGTTATGAAAAATCATGTGGGGGCCCTAGGGAGCATCTGGCCATCTCCCTTCCAGCTTTTGTTGACATTCCTTGGCTGTAGCCATATCTCTGTCTGCTCTGTCTTCACATTGCTCTCTCGAATCTCCTGCCTCTCTCTTACAAGGATCTATGTGATTACATTTACGGCCCACATGGATAATCCAGGATAAATCCCTTCTCTCTTAGCTTAATCATATCTTTTGCCATGTAAGGTAATGTTTACTCTTCTTGCCATGTAAGATAATAATCACAGGTTCCAGGGATTAGGAAGTGAATTAATTTTGTTGGGGGAGTTTCCTGCCTACCCATAGACAGCAATCAGAAGAGGTTTTTCTTAGTGGCATCTAAGGATTAACAGGGAGGAGAAAAGACTGAGAGTAAAGGGGGAAAGGGGATAAGGAGGAAAGCGCAGGAAGTCATCAGGAACAGGGAGCAGCAGTTTTGCTTGGCTGGAGCAGGTGGTGTGGGGGATGGACTGGGATGGATGGTGGGGAACCTTGAGTGGGAACAGTTTGTCTAATTCACTAGGGAAAAATGAATGGAAGAGGCGTGTGATAAGAGCTGTGTTTTTTTGAAGATTAATGTGGTAGTCTATGGAGAATAAATGAGAGGGAGTAGGCAGGAATTTATGGAGATGCCAATTAGGAGGCCAGCCTAGTAGTGAAGGGTTGACCTGTAGGCTTCAGCGAGGGTGCTACTGGTGAGAATGGGAAAGACCCTAAATGAAAGGGTCTGCATAGTATGAGAAACGAGGAGGTGTGTAGAGCAGGGGATTTGGCAACAGTGTTGTGGACATTGCTTTCCATGGGGCCCATTTCAGGGGATTAGAGTCTTGAAGGAAAGCAGAAGGATGAACTAGTGTGGGTGGGAAAGGTGGTGATTATTTTTGAACCCACTGAATTGGAGGTATCTTGTTGGCAGATTGAAAGGTTTCACTGGAGCTTGGAGGAGAGGACATAAGTTGTGTTATGGGAGCTGGTCCACAGAAGAGAGGCTGAACTGCAGGTCAGCTTACTAAGGGGCAGTGTGGAAATACAGCCTGGGGGAGTTACTGGCATTTATGAAGTGTGGGGAGAAAGAACAGGGAAGATGTAATTGGAGAGGATTCAGATGTGATTAGTTGTAAATGCAGGCAGCCACTCAAATTGACTAAAAAGAAAAAAAGGAATCCATTGGCTCATGTAACCTAAAAGACTAAGATAATTCTAGCTTCAGGCCTGATTTAATCCAAATGTCACCAAGCTTTGGTCTCCCTCCATCTCTTGACTTCCCCTCATATTGGCTTCATTTTTGGGTTTTAAATGGTAGTAGCTAGGTGAAGCAAGATGTCTGCCAGCAGGTGAAAGTCCCATGGGAAAGGTCATGCCTTCCTCCTGATGGCTCCAGAAGCACAGGAAGTCACTGCTACATGTTCTTGTCTTCTCTGACCTAGTCACTTTGGTCAAGAGAGCACAGTGCTCTGATGAATCAGGTCTAAATGATGTGCCTACACTTGGAGTAGGGGGGTGGAAGGAGTACTCGAAAGCAAAATAAAGGAACTGTTATTGCAGAGTGGAAGGAAGCTGGGTGGTAAGACACTAAATGTCTGGGACATCAGGGATCTGGGTGGGAGGGGGAGTGGTGGTGCACAAAGCAAGGCTTGGTTGGATGTTACTCAGATGACTGTGAGGATGCTGGAGAGCAGTGTGTCAGGGGCTTGACTTCAGGAGCTAAACTTTCAGGAAATGGTTTCTGACCCGGTGTAGGCTGAAGCCAAATTCAGAAGTTTGAAGAGTTGGTGGGGGAAGGGAGAATATATTGTAGGTGCAGACTTTGTAAAACAGTTTGGAAGTAAAGAGGAGGAGATGTGGATTGGTGGCTCCAGGCCGAATGTAGTTGAAAGAAAAACAGTTTTAGGACAAACATCTGAAAAGTGGGAAAAAATCTGAGAGAAAAGATCACAATGGTAGAGGCAGAGAGAGGAGGAGTTGAGTGGCATAAGAGAGCACTGGAAGATGTGGGATCTGGGGCCTGGGCAGGGAAAAGAGAGGCCATGTCTCAGTCTGTTTGGGCTGCTGTAATGAAACACCATGAGCTAGGTGACTTATAAACAACAGAAGTTTATTTATCGTTATTCTGGAGTCTGGGAAGTCCACAATTACGGCACCAGCAGATTCGGTGTCTGATAAGGAGCTGCTTTTTGGTTTATCCATGGTGTCTCACTGAGGCCTCACATGGTGGAAGAAGGATTGCTCTGGGACCTCTTTTATAAGGGTGCTAATCCCATTAATGAGGGGTTCAGCCTCATGACCTAATCACCTTCCAGTAGCCCATCTTCTAATACTGTTGAGTTGGGGGTTAGAATTTCAGTGTATGAATTTTGGGAAGACATACATATTCAGACTACAGGAGGCCAAGACTTCAGATGGGAGTAGGTGGCAGGCACTTATTTCATTTCTCTCTGAAGGAGCTTGTTACTGACAGATTATCATTTTAGGTCCTTTAGTTCAAACTTGTCCAACCCGTGGCTCAACACAAAATTGTAAGCTTTGTTAAAACATGACGAGTTTTTTTTTTTTTTTTTTTTAAGCTTATAAGCTATTGTTAGTGTATTTTATGTGTGGCCCAAAACAATTCTTCTTCTTCCATTGTGGCCCAGAGAAGTTTTTTTTTTTTTTTTTGAGACAGAGTTTCACTCTTGTTACCCAGGCTGGAGTGCAATGGCGCGATCTCGGCTCACCGCAACCTCCGCCTCCTGGGTTCAGGCAATTCTCCTGCCTCAGCCTCCTGAGTAGCTGGGATTACAGGCATGCGCCACCATGCCCAGCTAATTTTTTGTATTTTTAGTAGAGATGGGGTTTCACCATGTTGACCAGGATGGTCTCGATCTCTTGACCGGCTGCGTGGTGGCTCACGCCTATAATCCCAGCACTTTGGGAGGCTGAGGCGGGTGGATCACGAGGTCAAGAGAAGTTTTTGTTTTGAGACAGAGTTTTGCTCTTGCTGCCCAGGCTAGAGTGCAATGGCTTGATCTTAGCTCACTGCAACCTCTGCCTCCTGGGTTCAAGCGATTCTCTTGCCTCAGCCTCTCTAGTAGCTGGTATTACAGATGCCCACCCCCATGCCTGGCTAATTTTTTATATTTTTAGTAGAGATGAGGTTTCACCATGTTGCCCAGGCTGGTTTGGAGCTCCTGACCTCAAGAGATCTACCTGCCTTGGCCTCCCAGAGTGCTGGAATTATAGGCGTGAGCCACCATGCCCGGCCTAGGTAATTTTTTTAAAAACCTGGAAAATCTTACCAGGATTTTTCAGTTATTTTCAGATTGTAATGGAATCTATTTGACTCTGGTCTCCAGGTCATCAAATGAAATATTTTCAGGCTATAAAACCATAAGTAGACTTTTCTATTAACAAGTAAAGCTTGTGAATCTTGGTTTGATATGTACAGACAGAGCCACCAGTATGTATCCCAGTTTCCAGTTGGAGTGACAGGATGAGAACACAGCCAGTTTCTGAGCAGCTGGCAGTTTGGGGGCACAGCAGGAATTTAGTACTGGGTGATGGTCATATCTCACAAGGTGCATCCTCAAGTAGTAATGACTCATTTGTCAGAGATACATGGTTATGTTTTATAGTAGTTTGCAAACTGTGTTCTCTGCTGGTATGTTAGGGGTTCTCCAAACAAAATTTAAATCTGACAGTGAGAGATAAAATAGCAAAGGAGACTGAGAAAGAGCAGCCAGTCAGAGTCAGAACCTGGTAAGTATGGTATGGAGGTAGCTGAGAGGTGAGTGTTTCAAGGAGGAAATGGTCAGCTAGATCTGATATTGCCAGGATATATGATAAGATGAAGACAAGAGAGTCTATCTGATTTGGCAGCATGGAAGTGTTTTATTTTTATGTTTGAGATGCACTCTAGTCTCCAGAGCCTGGGGAGATCATACTGAGGCCACATTAACTTTTCTCTGCTGAGGTAATGGATATTTGAAAATAATTTGATGGCCAGGTGCTGTGGCTCATGCTTATAATCCCAGCACTTTGGGAGGCCAAGTGTGGGGATCACTTAAGGCCAGAAGTTTGAGACCAGCCTGGGCAATGTAAGGAGGCTCTTTCCTTTTAATTATTGTTTTTCAAAAAATGTTTGGTGTCTCATCACCCTTCAACGGTGGCCAAAGGGTGGCCCATTTCTTACAGTTATCATTATGAACTCATAAATTTTCATACACTTGTCTTTAAATCACTTTTTGTTTATTATTTTAATGCTGAAATTGTTCTATTGTTGGCCATTAGGAGTCTTCTTCAATGGCTTTCTCATTTTCAATTTAATGTTATTTGTCAAAAAGAGAAACTATTTAGCATTGTTGCTTTCATGATTTCTTTTCTTTTTTTTTAAGACAGAGTCTAGCTCTGTCACCCAGGCTGGTATGCAGTGGCATGATCTTGATTCACTATAGCCACCACCTCCCAGGTTCAAGCAATTCTCCTGCCTCGGCCTCCCAAGTAGCTGGGATTACAGGTGCCCACCACCATGCCAAACTAACTTTTGTGTTTTTAGCAAAGACGAGGTTTCACCATGTTAGCCAGGCTGGTCTCAAATGCCTGATCTCAGGTGATCCATCCACCTCGGCCTCCCAAAGTGCTGGTATTACAGACATGAGCCACCATGCCCAGCCCAAAACTCTTCTATAACTAATAGGACAAGTTTGGGATTGAGAACACTGTTAATTCCATGTTCTTCAAGGGAGAAACGTTAGAGTCTATTTGATTGGTACTTGATTCCATGATTGTTGGTTATAAACCAGGAATACTACAAAAGTGATGATACAATGTTCCAATATGGTAAAGAGCCCCAGGGTGCTTGCCTGCCCACAGGGGTAGGGGAGGTTGGGGCATGAGACACTGGGGACATTTGCTCTCATATCACCTTATTTTGTCTAGGAATCTTTGTAGAAAGCACCATTGTGAGGTGAGTGACAGTGAAGCAGGTACCAGATGACGATTTATGATTTAGGGGCTTGTTGTGTGTGGAATCCAGTAGCTGTCCGGTTCAGCTTCCTGGCAGAGGCCTGGGGAGCACACTTGAGGCCAGTTTCAAGATTGCAAATATATTTTTCTTCTCCATCTTACTAGATTTTTTGGCAGTATTTGACATACTCCCTCCTTGGAAGAGCTTTATCCTAATAAAAGATAAATTGAAAAAAAAAATTTCTTCCTTCCCCAGTAAAGCTGAGAACTCATTTTCCCTTAAATACTAAATAGAGATGCCCAACTAAGGAACTGATAATGGGAGGACCTATTGGATTCCAGTGGGGTTTCTGATTTTTGGTGTCTTTCCCCTAACCCTGGAAGACAATAGGAAAACAAGTGATGTCATTAGAATGGAGCCATTGGTGGAGCCTCCTGGGGACCTGAGTGGTTTTTCAGTCTCTGATAGTCTCTGTTCTGAATTAAGTAATGGCTTGTGATGGGGGTTGGTACTTCCTGCAGCTATTTCATATTTATAGTTATATGCTTGCTATTAGTAAACAGATGCGTCTACTCCAGAAGGAAGCTTTAACGGGCAGGGTGGGCGAGAGTATTGGCAGAAAGAAGGATTCCTGATCATTCCTTGTCACAAAAATTATTGGTTTAATGTATGAGATTGGCAGTCGTGCAGAGGTTGGGACTCAGTACAACGTATGTATTTGAATTAGAAAGCCTTGCATTTGTAGAAGCTGGACTTCAGACAGGCTTTCCTCATCCTTTTTTGAGACATAAAGATCCTGTACTTTTTTTGGAAACCCCCGTATCACTTAGGATACATTTGGCCACAAACGTCTAAGAAGAAGGAGATAAAACATTGAGACAGCTGGCTGCAGCCCTAAAATGCCTCCTATAGTGCTATTGAGTGCAAAAAGGAATTGTTGGCCTACGCTATATGTAGCCCAGCTGTACCTGCCACATTAGTAAACCCTGGATTCTCTCAAAATAATTGGCTGTGGCTGCCTGTGCAGAGTGGTTCTAAGTGCCGGGCTGGGTGCTGGAAGTACAGTGGTGAGGAAGTCAACATGGCTCCCCCACAGAGATTTTTGTTTTGTTTTGTTTTTGAGACAGGGTCTTGCTCTGTCTTCTAGGCTGCAGTGCAGTGGCATGATCAGGTCTCACCTGCCCCAACCTCCTAGGCTTAGGTGATCCTCCCGCTTTGGCCTCCCAAAGTTTTGGGATTACAGGCATGAACGATGATGGGGAGCACTCTTAAAGAAGGATAGGGGCTTCTGGGACACACAGGCAATTAGGGAAGATTTGGAGAGAAAGGGATCTCTTAAAGGGTCAATGAAATTTTGCCGGAAGAGAAGTGGGTTTCAGTAGAGGGTGGTTTGCAGACTGTTTTAGGCAGGAACACAGGAGCAAAAGCCCTAAAGGTAAGAAAGTACAACCTGTTCTGGAAACTGACTTTAGTTCAGAATGGCTGTTAAGAGATAAGACTGGATGAGCAGGTAAGGCCCTGATCCCAAGGGACTTGTATGCCATTTTAAAGACCTGTCATCTAGGCCTTGGGGAACTGTGGGAGGGGTTCAGGATGGAGAGTGACACAGTCAGAATTTCTGGGAAGGTCTTTGTGCTGCAGTGGCAAGAATGAAGGTGGGAGTGGTCTCTAGGCTGAAGGTGCAGTAGCCAGTTGGGCTGTTGCGGTTACTCAGAGGAGGAATGATGTTGGCTTGAGTTAAGGGAATGACAGAAGTGGCATAAGGAGTGGATTCAGCTCAAAGCTGTTTTGGAGGTAGCATGAACAAGCTTGGTGACAGATCTACAAGCTGGGGAAGGAGCCATTAAGGCTGATGGCCACCTTGTTCTTTTGAAAATTCAGGGGAAAGGATACCATTTGCTAAGATAGGTCACGTAGGAGGAAGAGGTTTGTGGGGAAGAGATGATGAGCTTGGTTTTGGACACATGATGAGTTTTAGGTGTCTGTGTAGACATCTAATGGCCGTTTGGATTTAGGGTCTGTAGCTCAAGAAGAGACAGCAGGGAGCATGAGAACGAATGGGAAAATTCCGGAAGAGTGGGTGGCAGCAGAAGAATAAGAGTGCTTAGGACCAACCCCCAAGGAACCCTCAATTGAAAGGACAGGCCAAGTAAGAGGCAACTGCTAAGGAGAAGGCCAGCTAAAGACGGCCGGGAGAGAGAAGCAGGCGGAAACCCAGGGGGAGGTGCTGCTTGGAAGCCAGAGGAAGAGTGTTTTTCAGTAATAGCATTAAAAACTGCTGAGGGATTGAACAAGGTGAGGACTGAGTCCCTGATGGGTTTCGTGACAAGGTCCTTATTGACGTGGGAGAGCTGCTTCAGTGGAATAGGTCGGGCTGAAGTTGGGTTGTGGTTTGAGGAATGATGCACAGCCAGGGAGGGGACATGAAATGTCGACAGCTCTTCCCAGAGGTTTACCCACGAAGTGGGGAAGAAAGTGCATTGGTTGGATGCGCTGTCAGAAGTTGTTTGTTCAGCCTGCCTAGATGGTTGTAAGTAGGGCTGTGGCAAGGGAGAGAGATGAGAAGATGGGGAGGACGATGGAGTGAGTCTCTGAGGAGGTGGCATGGTGAGCACATGGCCAGCTCCCAGTGTGGCTGTCCTGGGGACCCTTGTCCTTGGCCGTCAGTGGTGTGTCCTCTACCAAGTCCCCTGTGGTCCTTCGTAAATAGCTTTATCTGGAAGCAAAATGGCTCACAGCCAGAGTTAGGTTTTAAGAAGCTGAATCTGCCACATACATGTCTTTTCTAATCCTTTCTCTGAGTACAATTAACCTGTTAGAGATGGAAAAAGTGAAGCTGTCCATCTGGGTAGCCGAATGCATTTTCTGTGGATCCCATTATTGTTATGAGGCTTTTGGAGGACAGGCTATGGCTGTACTGGGGATGATTGTAAACTCATTCAGAGTGGGCTCCTCCTTCTGTTTGGTGTTTTGTTCTGACAATTGAACTTGTCAAATGGAGTTAGTATTAGACAGGGCTAAAAGTATTTCTTTGTTATTCCTAACAATACACACACACAAACGCATGCTCTCACACACATATATGTACATTTTTTTTCAGTAGGAACTCAGATGAAAGCCTACTTGGCTTTTTCAGTGAGAGGGCCACCTACGTCCCTGGCACTTACTAAGGATGCTTATTAAGGATAAACCCATCTCTGGTAATTTCTCTCCTAGGATCCTGTCTGTGTGAGTGGGGAGTTGCCCTCCCTGGCAGCTGGCCACAGGGCTTGATCTAGAAGATTGAGGCTATGGTATTTAGCAGAAAGGGTAGGCTTAGACTAATGACTTTCCTCCAGGAGAAAGTTGGTAACTTGCGTATAAAGCAATGCAAAAATTGTTTGTGTAAATTATGGAGTTAGTGAAATTTGTGAATTTGAATGCATTGTCAGTGGGAAAGGCAGAGTTGTTTGGAGGCATAACCCACCAGTGTGTTGAACTCTACCTTTTAGTAAAATTTCCTTGAAGATGAAGGAAAAAGAGAAGAAAAGCCTAATGGTGTTACTGCTTATTTTCTTTCCCTAGTTTTTAGTTCCTCATAGGCAAATGCGAACAGAATGTTAATATATTTTCTTTAGTGGAGTCCAAAGCTGAGCCATTATCTGGTAAAGAAATGGGATGTGGGGCCGGGCGCGGTAGCTCACACCTGTAATCCCAGCACTTTGGGAGGCCAAGGCAGGTGGATTACCTGAGGTCAGGCATTCAAGACTAACCTGGCTAATGTGGCAAAATCCCATCTCTACTAAAAATATAAAAATTAGCCGGGTGTGGTGGTGGGTGTCTGTAATCCTAGCTACTTGGGAGACTGAGTCAGAAGAATTGCATGAACCTGGGAGGCGGAGGCTCCAGTGAGCCAAGATCATGTTACTGCACTCCAGCCTGGGTGACAGAGCAAGACTGTTTCAAAAAAAAAAAAAAAAAAGAAAAGAAATGGGGCATGGGGTAGGGTAAGTTCCATCAGCATGGAGCCTGACAGTGCTTAAGGGATTCTCTCCAGCCCTGGCCACAGCCACACTTTTTGGGGTCAAACACTGACCATCACTACTTTGGGTGTCAGAGTCTTGAGAAATATCCAGGTAGAAGGGTGGGCCCCTGACACCAACAGATAGCTGAAAGGGAGCCTCAGAAAGCTGCTGCCCAGGAAGCCTCGCAAGCCCACCAGCCGGGCAGGAAAGCCAAACAGCAGGATTTTCCACCCAGAAAGTTGATGGTGAAAATGAGTTTCACAAATGCTGTTCTGGACTGAGCTAGGTCCCTCCCAGGAAAAGCCAGACCTTAACCACAAGGAACATCCCCTCCTGCCCACTGCTCCTTCTGGTTCTCCCTCACTGCCTTCTCTTTCTTCTGTTGAAGGAAGGCTTCTGTTCTGTTCTGATCTTCGGGTCAGTGCTGGGTGTGGGGAAGCTTCTGAGCAGTTGGTGGAGAAGCTTTCTGAGCATGATTTTCTCCAAAAATGTTAATGGCTTTTACTGAGCCCTTGGTACACAGGACACTCCAGGTGTTCCTCATCCTAAGTGCTTCTGTCTTTCCCTAGAGAGTCTGTGTAAACTAAAAGGGGTGGGCCCTCAGAGGAGCTTTTCCCCTTCCTGTAAAGCAGGACTCTTGTTTCCTGTTTATACCAGTACCACAACCCTCTGGGGAAATGGCTGAGGAACTGTGGGAGGTTGGGTGGTGATTGAGAGAGAACCTGAGAGGGTCTGCCTCACTTTGCCTCTGTTCCCAGCCCTCAGGATTGAAAGGGAAGGAAGGAGGAGGGGTGCCCGGGAGTTGGGTGGAGATGAGTTGGTCCCGGTGCCCACCAGGAGTGAGGCAGAAGTGGATGCTGGCCTGGTCCTGCTGCCAGGGCTGCTGCAGGGGAGGCAGGGGCACCTGTCAGGCACGGGAGCAGGAAAATGGGTGCTGTCATACCTCAGGATAGTCTGGACACTTTGGTCTATCATAGGTCAAGTAGAATTAATTAGCTCATCAGTTCAACAAATCTTGGGGCACCTGCTATGTTCCAGGCACTGCTCAGTGCCGTGTGAACAGGTAGCTCCCGGCCTCTGACGCACCACCGTGTCTGACATGTATATGATGTTTTTACCATGTGTCCCAGCTTATACTCATGAACATATGACATATACTGATGAAAATGCCCAATACAAAGCATACATGGAAAAGAAAAGAAGAATGAGGTAAGTAGAGATAAGTTCTAAGATTTTTTCCCACACTTTGGCAGATGGTGATGCATGCATCCAGCTTCAGAGTCTACTAGTGTGCACGGTTGCTTTAATGGGTAGCCTTTGTATTCCAGACACCGCCTTACAGTTTTGAGTCGGGGCTGCCAGTGTGAAATAGCTTGAAGCAAGGTAGGCAAATACCATGCCTGGTATTATTAGTACCTGGCCCCAGCAAGGCCTGATGCTCTCCTTGGGAAGGGTGCCCAGCTTGTCTGGGGTGGCTGTTTTAGGCTCTTGTGCTTTGGTCCTGTGTGCTGTGGTCAGGCTACTGAGGGGTAAGTGGGGGAGGGGGAGTGTGGCAGGCACCTGCTGCTATTCAGTCCTTTATAGTTTTCATAGACTTTCATCGAGGTCACATTGGTCATCCCAACAACATTCCAAGTTAGGGAGTCCTTTCCCCACCGAAGACCAGAGCATGGAGGCCTGTGCTGCATGTCACGAGTGTCAGAGCTGGTCCTAGGCCTTGCTTTCCTTGACTGGTTGCTGCCTCATTCTGTAGAAAGTTTTCCTTGACATCTACCCGCCTCGCTGTGCCCCAGAAGAGCAAACTGATGAACATGTTCAGCATGTGCCACCTTTCTTGTGGGAAGGAGCATGGATCCCAGGTCCTTGAGTCCTTCCCAATCCTCTATGGAAGCTGTCGCCGGCACTCAGCTTCCTTTTCCCAGCTTTGAGCAGCTGCTTCCCCAGGCAGAATGCCTTTGTCCACGAGGTGGGGAGGAGCTGGAAGACTGCAGGCCTCCAGGTTCTCTCAGGTTCCTGTTCCCTTTGGTGTCCACAGGACATCAGGAGTGGGGTGGCTGGCTGACCTGTCCCCCTCCTCCTCTGTGTCTTCCCTGGGCTGTGCAGATTCCCCTCTCACAGGGATTTGCCCTTGCCACCTGTTTGGCCCTATCTCAGCTTGTGGGAGAGCGTGGTCCATGTTGGTGTTGATCTCCTGCTTGGAGGATGCTTCCCCAGTAGACCTGGGTGAGGCCCAGGGAACCTGGAGTTACTCAAAGGCAGGAAAAACCTAGAAAGTTAACCTCTTTCAGGCTTGTTTGTTCAGGTGATTCCTTCATTTCTTGGTTGCTCAGCTTGGTCCCCTTGAGGTCTTGGTAACAATAGTTGCGGTATCTTTGAACAGTTCTCTATCTCCTTTTACTACTCTCTGCCTCCAAATGCCTCTCTTCACTCCACCCCTTCCTACAAGAAAGGAGGGGAGTCAGGTCTGACAGTGTTGCAGGATGCGGTGCTGGACTAATGGAAGGTCCAGAGAGGCTCTTAGCACGGAGCTGGAGCTGGAGCTGCTTGCTCCTCCCTCGCAGGATGCTGCCTGGGTTCCGTTCCTGTCCTTCCCTGCTTGGGGAAGCAGCAGCCCTTGTGAGTCTCCTTGACAACAGGATGGATAAGCTAAAAATAACCTTATGCCGGACTTTCTGTGCGTGAGTGCCCTCTCACCTGCTGTGCTGGAGCACAGTCCCTGCAGCTTCTGGGTGCTCCTGGAATGCATCTATGGGAATCTTGGTGGGGTCCAGGTGCCAGCATTTTGAAGCCCTGAGGTTTTAGAGGTCAGAGCCAGGTAATCAGGCAGCATCATTACCTTGTAGTGATTACTGTAATATTACCGGCGGTTGCTGATGGTGTGTGGGTGTCAATGTTGAAATAAAGATTGGAAAGCTGTTCTGAATGCTTTATCTTCATTTAGTCTTCCTGGAGAGGGGCAACTCTGAAGATCTTGCTGTGTTTCAGAGCCTCTGGAGTGGTGTACTGGGACACAGCCCTGGGTGGGAGTTTGATTATATCTCTTCAAGGAATCCCCATGGGAAGGAGGAGCCTTACCTTACTGGGCCCCTTTTATAAGGTGAAAATGTCAAAGTATAGAGGTACTGGGGTGACTTATTCAGAGCCACCTGGCTCAGTTGTAGTGGAATAGGGAGCAGTCACCGTCATCAGAAGCTGTGGCTCTTTCCCTTGGATCCTAATGATGAGGCCGTCTCTATCAGGACTGTACCAAAGCCAGCTGTTTCTTTTATATCAGCAGTCTGCACGAGGCGAGGCCCTCTTTTTTGCTAATCTGTTTTGTTTTTCTGTTTTGCTGATCTGCACTAGTTAATGCTCTCTGTCTTCTCAGAGTTGTAAATTAATTTAGAAAGAGCTGTCTCTCTGAGGGCAGGGGCTGGATTTTTCTTTTTTCTTTTTTGAAAGGGTAGGGTATTTTATTTTTTTATTGTATTTTAGGTTCTGGGGTATGGATTTTTCTTTACCTACCTGGACTTAATTCTTCTCTTCCTCCTTCCATCCATTAGTAAGCGTTTTGCTGTGTGCCACACGTGGGGATAATGAGAACAAGATGTTATGTTCTTGTCTTTAAGGAGCTCATTGTCAGCCAAGGAGACATTTACCAAAGTCCCCACGTGGCCAGAGCTGAGAGGGAGAAGGTTTGAGTGTTAAGAGAGCAAATAACTGGGGTGTCTAACCTTGGCTGAGGTGAAGGTGAGGGTTAGAGCAGTCTGAGAGAACATATTTGTGACACAGATTACTCAAATCTGAAGTGCCTAAACCACTACAAATCAACGAAAAAAGGAAGGCAGAAAACTCTGCAGAAAAACTGGCCAATAATTTGACAAATAATTGACAAAAGAAGATATCCAAATGACCAATGAACATGTGAAACAGTGCTCAATTCCATGCATTTATCAGTCATCAGGGAAGTCAGAGGACCTGGGTTAATATGAGACATTGGGCCACACGTTGAAATTTCCAGATTCCCTGTTTCTTATTTGTAAACAGGGCTTCTCCTGCCCTTCCCTTCCTCCTAGTACTGCCCTGAAGTTTGCGGGCCTGGGAAAGGCTCTTCAGACTGTGCAGGGCTATACAGATACTAAGTAGTGTTGATACTGTAAGTGATTTAATTTCTCCTCCACCTCTTCTCATAGCAACTATTCTAAGTTCCCCTATGAAAGAAAAGACTTGAGTAGTAGGATGGTTCCTCAGATTCAGAGGAGCCTGTCCCTTGATACTTTGGATAAAGAGCTTACTGCTGGCATGGCTCTGGTTCCCTCACCCAAGCTGGGAGCAGGGTGAGTTCCTGCAGGTCTTTTAACACCCAGGGCCTGGTGGAAGGGGAAGGACAGTGGTGCACCAGTCCTGGCTCAAGCATTGGCTAAAGTAGGCTGTATGGTTCATTGTGCACACTGCCGTGGTTGACCTCCTCACAGAGTGCTCTAGTGAAGTCCAGAAATAATACTCTGGTCTTGGGGCATGTTGGCATTAACAGGTCTACAGGGGCAACAGCCCACACTACCTGGCTTCCTCTGAGAGAACTTGGTCAGTGCCATTGGCTACCCTGGCAGGCTCAGGGATAACCTTCTGGTAAAACCAGTCCTAGCCTCCCTTTTGCATTCTTTGGATACAAAGGAGCTGTGTTCTCTCTCTTCTGGATCTGTCCTCTGTGGTTGAGCAGATGGTATGCGGTGCAGATACACACCTCTTTTCCAGCAGAGTGCGGCTGACCACTTCGGCACATGTCACAACAGCATCAGGAGTGCTGCTAGTCCTGTCGGTCCCGTCACCTGACTGTGCCAGGTTCTTAGGCCCTGTTTGGAATCTTTCCCCACAGATCTCTCATGACAGGCATAGACTTCTCAATGGTCTACTCGGCGCTTTTTACCTTTTTCTCTTGTGTGTTTCTGCCACATAGGAGTCAGAGTCAGAAGCAAAGGTAGATGGAGAGACCGCGTCGGACAGTGAGAGCCGGACAGAATCTGCTCCCCCGCCAGTCTCTGCAGATGATACCCCGGAGGTCCTCAATAGGGCTCTTTCCAACTTGTCTTCAAGGTAACCTGGCTTAATGATGCAGGTGGTTGTTGGGGGCTTTGCACCATGTCCAAGTGCTCTGGAAGAGCCTGCAGAGAGCCCATGGTCTCTTGGAGCATGCCTGCTCACTTGCCTCAGCCTCCTGTGCCGCTGCTCCAGGCCCTGTTGAGTATAAGCTAGTGCTTGGCAGTGGCTGTGAGCACAGTGACCAGGAGGGGAGGGCAACCAAGGCTGGAAGGATCTGGCCCTGGAAGGGTACTCCAGTCTGGACTAGGAGGTGAGGTCCAAAGAGGAAGAGGGGACAGGAAGGATGGAGGTGGGTGAGTTCAGCTGACACTGCATGTCACAGGAAACTGACCTTGGGTTTGTGACTAATGGGCAGGCTGCTTTTTACTGAGGAGTCCATGTTTCCAGTTCAGAGTTTAGTTTCTCTCTCCCACATTCATTGGGAACAGTTCCTTAAATTCTCCAGGAAGAACTGGGAAACATCTGAACTTAGATGAATCTAGGGTTAAAACTTTTGGCCCTTGAGAACTTGGTCCTTCTTTTTTTTTTTTTGGGACGGAGTTTCGCTCTTGTTACCCAGGCTGGAGTGCAATGGCACGATCTTGGCTCACCGCAACCTCCGCCTCCTGGGTTCAGGCAATTCTCCTGCCTCAGCCTCCTGAGTAGCTGGGATTAC
>NW_016107346.1:7441770-7488229 GCF_001604975.1 Cebus imitator | reverse complement strand
CCACCATGCCCAGCTAATTTTTTGTATTTTTAGTAGAGACGGGGTTTCATCGTGTTGACCAGGATGGTCTCGATCTCTTGACCTCGTGATCCACCCGCCTCGGCCTCCCAAAGTGCTGGGATTACAGGCTTGAGCCACCGCACCCGGCAAGAACTTGGTCCTTCTAACACAGCTTTGTGGGTGGATCAAAAACAAATTATAAGACCCCAAAGCATTATCTAAATGTTCCTGTGTGTGCCTCCAGATGTCCCCTTGGGAGGCTGAATTGTACAGTGATTAAGGGTGTGGACTTTGCAGCCAGATCCCTGGATTCAGATCCTAGCTTTACTATTTGCCAGCTGTTCGACCTGTGCCTCCATTTCCTCATCTGTAAAAGCGAAGTGTGTTGAGGATTGAAGGAGTTAATATATGTAAAGTCCTCATAAAAGTACCTTATGCATATTTGTGGTAGCTGTTATTATCATTGCATAATGTTACTCTTATTCCCATAATTATTCATGGCAGTACAGTTTAGGATCCTGCTGCCAGAAGAAAATGTTTTTTTTCTTCAGCTAGTCAGCTGTAGAAACCATTCAAGTGGATGCAGATGCAGAGGGCACTATATTTCCCTTGGTTTTTTTGTTTGGCTTTTGCCTGATACCTTCTTTAAGATATAAGCTGGGTGTATTTTTCTGGCGAGTCTGGTTGTGGGTGAGGCATTGGTACTAGTGGCCCTGCTCCTGCCAGCATGTGGCTGGTGCTTCCAGCAAGATGAATCTGGAAAGGACTGAGTTCAGGGCCCTCAAATATCAGGAAGATCCATATCCCTTGAGTTTGTGCATTCGTTCTTTCTGGGTTCCTAACTGGTGTTTTCTCCTTCCCCTACTCTCTGACCTAGATGGAAGAACTGGTGGGTGAGAGGCATCCTGACTTTGGCCATGATTGCATTTTTCTTCATCATCATTTACCTGGGACCAATGGTTTTAATGATAATCGTAAGTGCCATTTCACACTATTTTAGTTTTCCCTTCAGTTTTTGCTATAGGCCTGGTTGTCTTAAGTGCCAGGTGTTGGGTTGGTTGTGGGAATTGATGGGGGTCCAGGCTCCTCAAAAAACCTCTGCCATAGAACATCTGTGACTTTTTACTTTTCACTAGCCACCCGGAGGGTCTCTGGGATAGGCAAGTTGTTTATGGTTGATGATGTGTCTTCATTTAAAAAACTGACTTTGTTATTCCAACTGTAAACTTTTACCCTGGCCATGTCTCTGTGTGACTCCTGGTTTTGTTTCTTGTTTTCCTGGGGCCTCCCTCCAGGGCTTAGAGCTTTTATTAAGAAATCCCAGTCCACAGAGCTGCTTTCTCTGTCTTCCCCCTGTCCTGGACAGGGTCAAGTGACCATCAGCTGCATGCGAGCAAAGCAGTTGAGATTTTTCAAGTATTCAAAGTCATCAGGAGAATGGATTGGTTGAGTCCTTGGAGGTTCTAGAATAAACAGTTAATTGAGGGCCAGGCACGGCGGCTCACACCTCTAATTCCAGCACTTTGAGAGGCCAAGGCAGGAGGATTGCATGAGCCCAGGATTTTGAGACCAGCTTGGGAAAGAAGAGGAGACCGCATTTCTACTTAAAAAAAAAATATTTTTAGCTGGATGCAGTGACTCACGTCTGTAATCCTAGCACTTTGGGAGGCTGAGGCAGGTAGATTGCTTAAGCCCAGGAGCTCAAGACCAGCCTGGGCAACATGGTGAAACCCTGTCTTAAAAAAAAGTTAATTGAAACATCAGGTTGTATATTTTATTGTGAGTGGAAAATTGGATCTACTCCCTGTGACGTAGAGGGCTGCATCGCTCTGTGGGATGATGTGAGAGTGGAAGGATGAGGCAAGCAGAACCATTGGAGGCCTGATGTTTTTCTTAAATATAATGGGTTTTCTGGAGGGCTCATGACCTGTTGGTTTCCATTTCCAAAAATCATAAGAATTGGGGTATCATTGGATGTTTTGTGTCCTGCAGGTGATGTGTGTTCAGATTAAGTGTTTCCATGAGATAATCACTATTGGCTACAACGTCTACCACTCTTATGACCTGCCCTGGTTCAGGACCCTCAGCTGGTAAGCTCTCTGGCCCCACAGAGGCCCTTAGAATTTGGATAATGCGCTTTGTGGCAGGTGTTTACAGTGACGGTGGGTATTTCTGTTACTTGCTATAGAAATAAGTGCTGGGGAGGCAGTTACCATGTTAGATCATGCAAAGTTTTATGAAGAAAATAGCCTTTGAGCAACAAGTGAGAAAATGGATAAGTGAAGAGAATGTTAGGAGCAAGAAAAAGGCAGGAGAAAAGGAGATGGAATGATTGCCACAGACTTGCACAGTACCTTTAAGACCTGAGTATTTCATAGGCCAGATTGTGTGGTCAGCCTTGGAGGAATCTTTAATAGTTACCTGGAGTCTGGAAGCTTCCTGAGAAGAAACCAGATGGACTGTATTCTATGACTATGTTTGCCTCGGTATTTGGATTCCTTAAACTCTGCACGATGATCCTGTTTTTCTAGATCAGCATATTTTTCATGCTGTCATATCTCAGCATCCCGCTAGAGCTGTCTGGGAGTTGGTTAGGTTCTGCTGCTGGCTTTGCTTGTTATCCCTGCAACTTGGTTTCCTTGTCTCTAAGACAGATGGTTGAGACTTAGTGGTTTCCAGACTGTGGTGTTGGAGCCCTAGTTCATCAGAAGTATTTTGAGTGCCAGGGTGGGCAGGAGTGAGACTGAATGCATGCGATCTGGGCTCCATTGGGAAAGTTAGCTTTTTCCGTTTCCTAGGAAAGGACTCAGCTTTCTTAAAGCAAAAACAAAAGAAAACCCTGTAGTACATGTGTGAGACCCCTTTCTGATCTGAAACCCTCTGCTTTATTGGCTGTAGTATTCTCAGGTAGTGACTTTAAATACTGAGAAGACTGGGGCAAATGCAGACCTTTTCACCCCACTGTGCAGGAATACAGGGGTTGAGACCACGACTTAGCCGGCTGGAGAGTAGTGGTTTTTGCCCCAGCAACCTGGTCGCGGTCAAGGAAGTCGATATGCTCAGATGTAAGCTGGGCATCCCCTTCCTGAGGTGCTTCCCATCACCCAACAGTACAGGCTGCCTCCCAGCCTCTAAATGGAACTGTGATTGCCACCTGGCTTAAGATGCAGGTCCCTCTTGTGCCTATTCTATAGCTGGAAAGCAGTGTTTTGGATTTTGTTAACATACTTAGGAGGCCTGACTCCTGGCTGTGGTCACTGTCCAAAGAAAGTTTTTTCCATGTAACAGAAAATAAACCCAATATGGGAATTTTTGTATTTCAAAATTATATTAAAAAAAGAATGGGAAAGAAAAGCTCTCCACTTTCTTCTCTATCTCAGGATCCTTGTTGGGGGTTTGCAGTGGTGGCTGCATGGTCTCATACTCAGCAGCACTGTGGAGGCTATAAGGGATGGCTTCTCTTCTCACGGACACCAGTTGAGGAGAGAGGATAAACAAGTGAAGAGTTAGCACTAGCGGATGGTCTGTGTGTCAGAGCCAGGCTTCAGAGAGGGAAATGCATCATTAATTGCTTAGTCAGATAATCACATATTACTTGCTATAGAAATAAATGCAAGGAAGGCAGATATCATGTTAGGTCTTCCAAAGTTTTATGAATAAAATGGGATTTGAGCAAGGAGTGAAAAAAAATGGAGAAGCGAAGAGAATGTCAGGAGCAGGAAAAAGGCAGGAGAACAGCAGACAGGCAGCAAAGCCGGAAGAAACCATTTTGGTAGGAGTGGAGCGGTTCCTGTTGGGAAGAGTAGAAATGAGACTGGGAAGCAGGATGAGGCATGTTTTTGAAGGTGGTATGGTTCAAGGATCCCTCAGTTAGGTATGGGAATGCTACAAAAGGGGCAAAAACAGAGTCTCAAGTTTCAGAGAAATGGAGAGTGAATGAAAGCTGCTACCTGTTTCTAGATAAATTTCTCAAGTGCAGTGTCACCAGAGAGCAGGAAACTGTGGTCCGCCTGTCCCTCTGTGAGCTGTCCTGCGGGGCTAAAGGGCGGGGGGGGGGGAAGGGGACATTCTGCTGCCCTCTGTCCCCTCCTCAGCGATGTCTGACTGTCTTGCTGTAAAGGCAAGGGTGCTCCCTGCAGCAATGACCTGTTTTCATTTACAGGTACTTCCTCCTGTGTGTAAACTATTTCTTCTATGGTGAGACAGTGACAGATTACTTCTTCACCCTGGTCCAGAGAGAAGAGCCTTTGCGGATTCTCAGTAAATACCACCGGTTCATTTCCTTTACTCTCTATCTAATAGGTATGCATTATGTAGTTCACCACTTCTTGTGTCTGTATTGTTTTTGTATATCTGTCAAGTAGGAATTTGGGAATTTCTTGGTTAGTGCACAGTTTTGTGATATTAACTCTGACCATGGAGGGGAGCAGAGCCAATGTTCTATGTTGAGCTGTAGTAGCTCTTTCCCTTTTTTTTTCCCCCTGAGGCAAGGTCTCACTCCGTCACATAGGCTGGAGTGCAGTGGCACAATCTCAACTCACTGTAACCTCTGCCTCCCGAGCTAAAGCAATCCTCCCAGGTCCCAAAGTAGCTGGGACCACAGGTGCACACTACCACGTGCAGCTAATTTTTGTATTTTTAGTAGAGACGGGGTTTCACCATGTTAGCTAGGCTGATCTCGGACTCCTGAGCTTAAGTAATCCGCCTGCCTTGGCCTCCCAAGGAGCCACAATGCCCAGTCTTGTAGCAGCTCTTTTAAGAGAAATGGAGTGTGAAGGGTGGGACTGTAGTGTGTGCCACCTGCCTCTGTGTTTTAGCCACCATTGAAGAATAGCACAGCATGGTTGTGTCCTGACTCTCCTGTTGGCAAAGATTCTGCTGTGGGACTGAAACAAAAATCATCTGAGAACTTACCATCTTTAGGGGAGTCATTTTAGGAGACTACCTTGGGTAACATTGTACCATGGTGGAAATTTTATTGGATTTGGGCTTAAGAAGACTCTGCAACCTCAGTGGGGGCTAGAACCCTAATCTTTCTGAGTCTCAGTTAGCTCTTTTGTAATCTAGAGCTAAAACTGCAGGGTTACTGTGAGGATTAAATCAAATACATTAAAACTTCACAAACATTAAAGCGTTATATTAATATAAACTCAGGTAAGCCTGGGTACTAATTCTAATAATGCTGATAGTTTTTCATAGTTGCCTTCAAAGCTAGTTTTTGAGGTGCATGAAAAATTTGTTCTGACCTCAATGTCAGTCTGACCTATTTTTGATCAGCTTGATAGCAATACTTCTGTGAATGATATCTGTTTATTAAAAATAAAAAATACCTGGCTATCAAAATCTACTTCGAAGGGGTCTGCTGCCATTGAGGATATTCAGAGAGCATGTTGCAGACCCTGAAAGCAGCCTTCCTCAGGGGGAGGTGAGGGTCTGGAACAGTGGCATGCTTATTTCTGGGTAGGACTGCTTTTGAGGGGCTCTGCATATTTATGGATAAAGATTCCTCTCCTTCCTGGAAAAGGGGTCTGCAGACATGTTTTGCTACCACCTAGGTCACTATGAGAGATATAAAAAGGTAGTCTTGACCCTATACCATGTAGATCCATCTTCTCCCAGCCCTATTCTCTAGGACGGGTGTTGGCAAACTTTTTGTTTTGTTTTGTTTTGTTTTGTTTTAAGGGAAAGCAATTTTATTAAGAAAGTAAAGGAATACAAGAATGGCTACCCCATAGGCAGAGCAGCCCCAAGGGCTGCTGGTTACCCATTTTTATGGTTATTTCTTGGTTATATGCTAAATAAGGGGTGAATTATTCATGTCTCCCTTTTTTAGACCATATAGGCCAACTTCCTGATGTTGCCATGGCATTTGTAAACTGCCATGGTACTGGTTGGAGTGTAGCAGTGAGGATGACCAGAGGTCATTCTTACTGCCATCTTGGTTTTGGAGGGGTTTGGCCGGCTTCTTTACTACAAACTGTTTTATCAGCAAGGTCTTGATGACCTGTATCTTGTGCTGACCTCCCATCTCATCCTGTGACTTAGAATGTCTAACCGTCTGGGAATGCAGACCCTGTAAGTCTCAGCCTGATTTTACCCATCTCCTATTCAAAATGGAGTTGCTATAGTTCGAATGCCTCTGACATTTCCTCCCTCACTTTTATAAGAGAACTCTTAATCCTAAAAGTTGCAGAGGGATGAACCATCTTCTATAACTTCTTCAGGCTGAATAGGGGTGATGATAGTCCTGCCCAACTATCAAGATCTCTTGTAGGGGCCGGGCGCGGTGGCTCACGCCTGTCATCCCAGCACTTTGGGAGGCCGAGGCGGGTGGATCACAAGGTCAAGAGATCGAGACCATCCTGGTCAACATGGTGAAACCCCGTCTCTACTAAAAATACAAAAAATCAGCTGGGCATGGTGGCACGTGTAATCCCAGCTACTCAGGAGGCTGAGGCAGGAGAATTGCCTGAACCCAGGAGGCGGAGGCTGCGGTGAGCCGAGATTGTGCCATTGCACTCCAGCCTGGGTAACGAGAGCGAAACTCCATCTCAAAAAAAAAAAAAAAAGAAAAAAAGATCCCTTGTATTCAGGGTTGAGAGGAGCTCAGTCAGAAAGTGTCAGTATGGTGACGGCCATTCACAACTCTGACACAAGGTGATATCTGGAAGATTAATAAGTGTTTAAGAGAACATTGAGTAAGCTTATCCTGCATTCCTACACAGAGTACAACAGTAATATATTCCACAAGAGTAAAGCAAAATAAGCAAAACTATCCCAAGTAAACTAAATAAGAAGGCTTTCCATGAACTAGGCAATTGTCGGAACCAAGCTGATATGGGGTCAGTAGCTGACTGCAATATGTTCCCAGAATTAGAATACTGATTCAAGTTTCTACATCACCAGTCCCTCGTTTCTTCTGAGCTGCAGCCAGAGATCACTGGTTGGTTCACAGGAATAAGTAGTCAGTCTAAATTGCAGAAAAAACCCAAAGTCAGCCAATCAGTGCTGCAGCCTATTTCCTTTGGGTTGGGGGGTCTCCTCAGTATTGTCCCTTTGGGGTTCACCAGAAAGATGTTACCAAAAAGGGGTCCAGACCCAGACCTCAAGAGTGTTCTTGGATCTCATATAAGAAAGAATTTGGGGTGAGTCCATGGAGTAAAGTGAAAGCAAGTCTATTAAAAAAGTAAAGGAATAAAAGAATTGCTACTCTATAGGCACAGCAGCCAGCAAACTTTCATTAAAGTTCCAAACAGTAGATATTTCAGACTTTGGGTACCATAGAGTCTCTCTTGCAATTACAATCATGTGTCGTTTAACGATGGGATACCTTCTGGGAAATGCATTGTAGGGATTTTGTCATCGTGCAAACATCATAGTGTACTTACACAGACCTAGATGGTATAGCCTCCTACACACCTAGGCTATAAGGTGTAGTCTATTTCTCCTACAGTACAAACCTGTGTAGCGTGTTACTTTACCAAATAAATACTGTAGGCATTTATAACACAATAGTAAGTACTTGTGTATCTAGACATAGAAAAGGTACCATATGGTAATTAGTAAATCTTATGGTATTACAGTCTAATGGGTATTATCATCTTAGGGAACCATTTTTGTACATGTGGTCTGTTGTTGACCAGAACCTCGTTGTTCAGAACATGACTGTACTCAGTTCTGCTGAGCTGTAGCTTGAAAGCAGCCATAGACAATATGTAAACAAATGGACTTAACTGTGTTTGAATAAAACTTTATTTTTAAAAACAAGCAGCTGGTTTCACCACTGTTTGCTGGCCCCTGTTCTCGGAATAAAACATTCCTATCTGATGAACTATGTCCTAAGTTTAGTGTGGTCTGCAAGATTATACAATATTGCCTTCCTTTTACTGTTTTGGAGGAGTTATTTTTTCCTTGTGACTGTTTATCTGGATAATGTTTTCCTCCCCTGGGTTTTGACATTGTGCACTGGTTAGCTGCTGGGAATAAATTAGCTAACAACCACTTAATATAGCTCACAGAGGGCTAAGATAAATGCAGAATATAATTCATTTTTCCTTTCTGCTCCCACCTCAAACTAGGATTCTGCATGTTTGTACTGAGTCTGGTCAAGAAGCATTATCGACTGCAGTTCTACATGGTAAGGGAAATTGTGTGTGTGTGTGCATGTGCGCTTGTGTGCGCATGTTAGAACTCTTGATTTAAATGAAGTTTTTCAGGAGCTCAACAGGCCTTTCATGCTTTCTGTGACAAATGAAAACCCTGGAACATGGTCTGATTTGTATACATCTAGAGCATGAAGGAGGAATACCCATTTAGGTTTAATGGCTCTGCAATGACTTAGGCCCAGTCACTGCTACTTAACTTACACCTTAAGCAGCCTCTCTGCTAGGACCCTGAGGTGGGCTCCAGAGAAGGCTCAAGCTGAAGCTTCGGACATTGCCCTCAGATGTCCTGTCTGGTACATCACTTGGTATCGCTTGTTCCCTAAGAACAGCTCCTCTCTGAGTGCTCCAAGTGCTCAGTAGCTACTAAGAAAATGAAAAATACACCCCAAACTAGGGGGAACAAAGTGTTACTCTCAGAAGCCTGATCTTACCTGTTCACTTTCAATAAGTCATATACAAAAGCAGATGTTTTTCCTACCTGTTTCTCAGCAATTTTCTATTTGGTACTGATTGTTTTTTGAAGTTACTTTCAAGGTAAACTAGTAAGTAATGTTTATTTCTATTTCTCTTCTTTTGCAGTTTGGCTGGACCCATGTGACGTTACTTATTGTTGTAACACAGTCACATCTTGTGATCCACAACCTATTTGAAGGAATGATCTGGTGAGTGTTGAGGGGATGGATCTTGCCCTTTATTTTGTGAGTATTTCTCATGTACAATTACCTGTAAGCTAATGGCTCTTACCTTGAGCCACATAAGAATCTTCTGCAGGACTCATTACAACACACATTTTTGAGCCCCACCCCTGAGTTTTTTATTCAGAAGATCTGGAGTAGGGTTTGAGAATTTGAATTTCTAGTACATTCCTGGGTGGTGGTGATATTGCTGGACAGGACCCTCGCCCTAAGAACCACACTGTTCTAGGCTAACAGGTACAGGAATATTTAAAGACTCAAAGACAATGCAACATGTATGGCAATAAATTTGAAAACCTAGAGGAAATATTTATGATTTCCTGGCAAAATGAATACTAAAAGTTATGAAGAAGAAAACATGAGTAGATCAATATCTGTAAAAGGGCTTTGAAAATTATGTAAGATTCCATATCTGAAAAAAGAAACAGGACCAAATGGGTTTATAGCTGAGTTTTTTTTTTTTTTTTTTAATATAGTTGAGTTTTATCTAACCTTTATACCAAAGCTGATGAGGAGAGAGAAGCAGGAATGACAAACCCATTTCTGCTGCAATTATAGATAAATCATTCTAAATGAAATATTAGTAAAAAGAATCTGGCAGTGTGTCAAGGGAATAATATGCAAATACTGAGTAGATTTTATTCCAAAAATGCAGTGGTTTCAATGGGAAGTCTATCAGCATTGATAGAAATCACCAGCCAACTGAAGCAGCTAGATGACCTTAGTGAAATGGTAAAAGGCTGGGTTTGGTGGCTCATGCCTGTAGTCCCAGCACTTTGGGAGGCTGAGGCGGGCAGAGCACAAGGTCAGGAGTTCAAGACCAGCCTGGCCAACATAGTGAAACCCCATTTCTACTAAAATGACAGAAAATTAGCTGGGTGTGGTGGCAGGTGCCTCTAATCCCAGCTACTTAGGAGGCTGAGGCCGGAGAATTGCTTCAACTTAGGAGATGGAAGTTGCAGTGAGCCGAGATTGCGCTACTGCACTCCAGCCTGGGCAACAGTGCGAGACTCTGTCTCAAAAAAAAAAAAAAGTAAAGGTATATGCTAGTGTATATAAGAGATAGGCTCTTAAGTACTGTGGTTAAGATCCCAGATTTGCCTGTTTCAAGATCTCAGAGTTCAGATGCAGTAATGCCCACCTCCTAAAGAGTAAATTATTAAATATTATGTGTAAAGTATTTAGAACTGAGGCCAACTCATATTAGCTTAAGCATTATGGCATTTAAAACAATTATAATGGCCTGTGGAGGCAAGTAACTCCTCTTTCAGCATTTTTTGTTAGGTATTTTGTAAGACTGGCATGTGCTATGTTCTTATCTTTAGGGCCAAACATACCATTTTGTTCTATAGCGAATAATATTAAAATCTTCATAATTAATGGTTTTCAAACTCACCCTTCTAGCACATAGACTCTGTTCTATAATTGTAAATTATACACATTTTAAATATAAATAATATATGTTATATAAATATAAATATAATGATAGTTACAGAACAGAGGCTATGTGCTAGAAGGCTTGATAAAGTCGTGCTGTGGGGACTGGGAGGTGAATGGAGTAAGGAGGATACAGATGCTCATTCCCTTCCTTAATGAACAGGAAGCCAGGAAATGCTACCTGTGGTTGATGGGCTAGGACATTGGATTTATGTATATAGTATTATATTAAACTGTAATCAGGCCAAGTACAGTGGCTCACACCTGTAACCTCAGCACTTTGGGAGACCGAGGTGGGCAGATCATTTGAGGTCAGGAGTTCAAGACCAGCGTGGTCAACACGGCAAAAGCCTGTCTCTACTAAAAATACAAAAAAACAGCTGGGCATACTGGCGCATGCCTGTAATCCCAGCTACTCAAGAGACTGAGGCAGGAGAATTGCTTGAACCTGGGGGGCAGAGGTTGCAGTGAGTCAAGCTTGGGAAAGAGGGAGACTCTCTGTTTCAAAACAAACAAACAAACAAATAAATGAAAAACCCCTGTAATCGAAGAAGTTTTTAAAAAGCATCAGAGAGTGGAGAATGAGGAGAGAGAGAGTGCAAGTGTGGAAACCACCTTCTCTTTCGTAGTGAGGGTGACTGGATCAGCAGGGGAGTGGGCAGACAGGAAATCTAGCTGTGCATGTTGGGGTTTCACTCTCAGTACAGTCCTAGGGAAAGGTAGGGCTCACTACAGCTAGTGATAAACAGCAACAAAAGTCAGTAAATAATGAAATAGACATTAAAGTATATTATTTAGAATTGGGGAGCTAACTACTAGAAAAATAAAAGTTAGAAATGATTAAAAGTGGTTATTTTTGGGAATGGAGATAGGGATGGGGGAAAGAAAACTTTTTTTTCCTTTTACAATTAAATTTCTATTATTGTTTGCATATATTACTTTATCATGAAAAAAGGACAATTGACCTTTTATAGATTGCCACCTCCACTTATTCAGTATTCATTCAGTGAACACTTGAATGTGTACTCTGTGCCAGGTACTAGGTACGACTGTTTCGGTATTTTTTATATTTTTAACTTACTCCTTAATGGGTTACCAGAATTTTATGGGTGATTTTGGTACTGGAAGTTAAGAACAGCACTGTTTTGTGTACTATTGAGGCACTGTCACCTTGGTCGAGTTGATCTTTACTTTGTTTCATTTCTAGGTTCATTGTCCCCATATCTTGTGTGATCTGTAATGACATCATGGCCTATATGTTTGGCTTTTTCTTTGGTCGGACCCCACTCATCAAGGTAGATGGATTACCCTAATGTGAAATAATCACTGTGAGGGGAGGGTGGTGCTCTCAGTGTGAGTAGATCAGCCTGGCAGACAGAAGAAATCTAGCTGTGTGTATTGTGGCCATGTCTTCATGTCATCCTAGAGAAAGGCCAAAGGAAAACACTGACAACTCATTAAAAAAAAGATAATAAAGAAAGTAGGCCAGGCATGGTGGCTTATGCCTGCAATCCTAGCACTTTGTGATGCTGAGCCAGGAGGATTGCTTGAGGCCAGATGTTCAAGACCACCCTGGGGAGCATAGTGAGGCTGTGCCTTTACTAAAATATTTAAAAATTAGCCAGGCATGGTGGTGGCATGCGCCTGTAGTCCCGGCTCCTTGGAAGGCTGAGATGGGAGGATCTCTTGAGCCCAGGAGGTTGAGGCTGCAGGGAGCTGTGATAGTGCCACTACACTCCAGCCTGGGTGATGGGGCAAGATCATTTCTTGAAAAAAGAAGAAAGGAAAATATTTTTACAGATTATATAGACACATTTTTTGGGACTTTGATCTGGATTTGAGTGTAGTCATTTAATTAGTATATAGTTCTCTAATATAAAACTATTTGAATGACTGACTGAAACAGAGAGGGAACCAAAGGGAGGGTTTCAGGAAGGGGACAAGGAAACCATATTCAGGGGAGTTGTAGAAGGTGAGATGGTTAAGAGAATGGGGTTTCATGAAATAAATGTTCTTAACAAGTAATCATTGTTCCCAAAGCTGTAGTTATTGAAACACCCTTTGCTGAGAGTTCTTGCTCTCTGTCCACAGCTCTCCCCGAAGAAGACCTGGGAAGGCTTCATTGGGGGCTTCTTTGCTACTGTGGTGTTTGGCCTTCTGGTAGGTGGTGGCTTCCAGCCGGGTGAGGGAGTGGGTGGATAGAAGCATCACCCCACCTTCTAAGGCCTGTCCAGAGCTGGAGATTGTTTCTGGAGGCCAAGGTTGTCCAACGGCACCCTTGCTCTGAACAGGGCCACTGGCCTCATCAGCCATCCACCAGCTTTGAGGCAGAGTGCTAGCAATTGGAGAGCACCTTCAATGCCCTCTCATGCCCATGCATCAGCAGGTAGCCTTCTTGTCAGGCATTTGATGTTCCAGGGTCAGGATGAGGGCACCCGAGGGAAAGTGAGATACACAGCTTTTCTCCTACATGTGCCTTGCCCAGAGCAGGGTGGGTGATCTTCCTGCCCTTTCCAGAGCACCATTCTCTGCTTTTGACCCTTGGGCCAGTCCCCCTTCTTCAGTGCTGTCTGGCTGCCCCTCGGTGCTCAGTGCCTAGCCGTGCTGCTTTCCAGCCTTGTTCCTCCTGAGGTCTGCCTCTCGCTGTGCCCCTCCCCAACAGCCTCTCTCCAGCTATCACTGAGTTCAGAGATCCTGAGGAAAGTGGTCATAGCTTCCCAAATGGGGAGAATCTTGTTGTAGTTTTTTGTCCCAATCCCTTCAGGTTTTTCTGGATTCTTTCAGGGCCTGGGTGTTTGGGTGCCTATGTATGACCTTGATGGGTCATGAGCCTTTTTTTTTTTTTTTTTTTTTTTGAGATAAAATATATATGGTAAAACACAAACCTCTGAGCACATAGCTTGCAGTTAGCAGGGCACTGGGCACCCTGAGAAACATGGCCTAGCTAGGTGCCTGTGTCTAGGCTGGATGGCTCGAACTTATCTCCTTGCCGGTCTCTCTCTTATTCCTCCTCAGCTGTCCTACGTGATGTCCGGGTACAGATGCTTTGTCTGCCCTGTGGAGTACAACAACGACACCAACAGCTTCACTGTGGACTGTGAGCCCTCAGACCTGTTTCGCTTGCAGGAGTACAACATTCCTGGGGTGATCCAGTCAGTCATTGGCTGGGTATGTGCCACTCACAGGGGGCGAGTGGCCTCTGTGGACAGTAGCTACAAAGAGAGATCTCCCTCCACCACCTGCCCTCCAAAAAAAGCTAGCTTCCCCCTTCCCAAAGCTGTAAGCTCCAGGATGAAGGAGAATTGCTCACGCCAGGTCAGGGTATGGGCAGGTGATACAGCTATATAACTATAGCTTTCCTCCAACAATAGCTATAGCTTTCCCCCAACATCAGATCACGTAGACCAGTGGTTCTTAAAGTTTGTTCTGTGGATCCCTGGAGGGCTCTGGGATGCTTTTAGTTGCAGGGGTATGGCGGGGGCTCTGTGAGGTCACAACTATTTCATAATTAGACTATAACATTATTTGCCTTTTCCAATGTGTTGAGGGTACAAAAGCAGCAGTGGTTAAAACTGCTGGTGCCTTCGTGTGAGTTAAGGCAGTGGGTTCCTCATGCCACACACTCACAGTACAAACGGGCCAGTTCTTCTTATGAATGTCCATGAAATAGTAAAGTTACTAATTTTGTTAAATCTTGACCTTTGCATACACACCTCTTTAATACTCTCTACTGAAATGGGAAGTATGTCTAAAACATTTCTGCTAAGTACTGCAGTACAGTGCTTGCCTTAAGGGAATGCCTCTGTGCAGTTATTTGAGCTGTGAACTGAATTAGCTGCTTTTTTCTAAAAAAGAAAGTAAATTTTACTTGGAAAGAACCAACAAATTATGATTTTTCAGACTTGGGCATTTTTCTTGAAAAGAATGAAGTAATCCTGTCACTTTAAAGAAAATGACTGAGGCTAGGCATGGTGGCTCACACTTGAAATCCCAGCACTTTGGAAGGCTGATCACTTGAGGTTAAGAGTTCCAGACCAGCCTGGGTAACATTGTGAAACCCTGTCTCTACTAAAAATACAAAGAATTAGCTGGGCATGGTGGTGTGTGCCTGTAATCCCAACTACTGAGGAGGTTGAGTTGCTTGAACTCAGGAGGCAGAGGATGTAGTGAGCCGAGATCACACCACTGCACTCCAGCCTGGGTGACAGTGTGAGACTCTGTCTAGAAAAAAAAATGACTGCCAGTAATTGTTACCAAGATAAAATTTGACTTTCAGATGAAAATTAGAATTTTGGAAAGCTTAACCTGCCGCTATGAGCTTGGCAGCTTTCTAATACTTTCTAAAGCCTTTTCTGATGAGGTCTGTGACCTTAAAGCCTTTTCTGATGACGTCTGTGACGATTCTTAACGTGTGTGTGTTTGTGTTTGTGTGTGTGTGTGTGTGTGTGTGTTCACATGAGAAAAAACACATTTGATACTGTATAATGAAATGTGTCTACATTTGAAAGATTTACATAACTCAGTGAACCATTATGTTCTAAATGACCAATGCATTGTGCTATATTGTCATACATAGGTGAAAGTCATTCAAGTATAAGATAGACCAGTGGGTTTTAATGTAAGAGAGAACAAAAGTCCATTGATGGAATTCCAGATCCATACACACCTAATACTCAAGAAATGACTACTTGTCAATCTCTGGTGTAGTGTCAGAGAATACCCAAAACCATCTGAGACTACTACTAAAATACTCCTTTTTCAACTATGTATCTGTGTAAGGCTGTATTTTCTTTATATACTTCTACCAAAACATCATGTTGCAACAAGTTGAATGCAGAATATCTTAATGTTTTCCATTAACTTAGATATTAGAGATTCACAAAAATGGGAAAAATCCACTCCTCTTAATTGATTTAAAAAGCTACATAAATATAATTAGTGTCATTGTTATGAGGTTGGATGTCTTTTTCTGTCTAGGGTTGAGGTTGGGTAATTTATGAAGAAAAGAGGTTTACTTAGCTTGTTTCTGCAGTCTGGGAAGGGCAAGAAGTGTGGTACTGGCTGCTGCCTGGCCTCTGGTTAGGACTTTATGTGCTGCATTGTAACTTGGCAGAGAAGGTCAAAGGTGAAAGTAGACACATGCAAAGAGGCAAAACCAGGGGCTTCATCACTTCATAACAACCCATTCCCTTGGCTACATTCCTGCCAGTGCTAATCTAGTCTCTTCACAGAGAGGACTCACTACCACGAGAAAGGCACCAAGCCATTCATGAGGGATTTGCCCCTGTGACCTAAACACCTGCCACTAGGCGTCACCTCCCAATGAATCCACAGTGGGGATCAAATTTCAACATGAGTTGACAACTCAAACTGTAGCACTGGGCATGTATGCACCTTGACTTTCACTTCATTTACTCTTCTCAGAAAACGGTCCGGATGTACCCCTTCCAGATTCACAGCATCGCCCTCTCTACTTTTGCCTCGCTCATTGGCCCCTTTGGAGGATTCTTTGCAAGTGGATTCAAGCGAGCATTTAAAATCAAAGTAAGAAAACTCTTAGCATTCCTCTCATCTCCCTTCTCATCTGTCTTCTGCCTTTCTCCCCATTTCCTCACGCTTCCAAAATACGAGGCTGTACACCCTGGCAATTAATCTTCTTGACCCTTGCACTGAATTTAGGTGAGTTAAATAAAAATACTTTATTTTCAGGAAAATGCAATAGTTGTTTTTCAGTTTATTTGTTAATATATCTTTCTTCAAAATAACATTTTGGGCTAAGCAGTAGCTCATGTCTATAATCCCAGAACTTTGGGAAGACAAGGTAGGAGGATCACTTGAGACTAGGAGTTAGAAACTAGCCTGGGCGACATAGCAAGACCCCTGTCTTTTGTAATGCAATAAAATTGTGTCCTAACATAACCTGACCATTAGATTTAATACTTCTCACCTTCTGTTGCCCTCTGCTACTCAGGACAGAAGCCAGACATCAGGGTGGGACCATTAGGCTGGGATTGGTCAGTGGCTGAGCCCCAGTTCACCCCTCCTTCCCCTGCCTCTAACAGGACTTTGCCAATACCATTCCTGGCCATGGAGGGATCATGGATCGCTTTGACTGCCAGTATCTGATGGCCACTTTTGTCAATGTATACATCGCCAGTTTTATCAGGTATAGTGCCTTTCCATATGAACCAATTGGTGGATGTTTAAGTATGGGGCAATTCTAGAATTCTAGTAACATCTAAGTTCCAGTGAAAAGCATCCCAAATAATGCAATTTTCAGTTGTTACTGCTTATGGATTTTCTGAGGTTTCCTCCTGCCGTCTGGTAGTAGATTGCTCTCCGATCTAGAGATCAGAGCAGCCACTTGGATAATCAGGCCCTAGAAGCTTCCAGGCCCCAGCTCAGTGCTGTTTATTCACATTCTGTTCCAGAGGCCCTAACCCAAGCAAACTGATTCAGCAGTTCCTGACCTTACGGCCAGATCAGCAGCTCCACATCTTCAACACGCTGCAGTCTCATCTGATCGACAAGGGGATGCTGACATCCGCCACAGAGGATGAGTAGGGGCCACCCAGGGCCAGGAGAACAGGAACGGAACTGAGCAGGGGCAGGTCTCCAAGACAAGCCCAGCTGGTGTGACTTAGACAATGACAAGGCTTCAACTCACTGTCTTTTTTTTTTTGTAGGTTGTTTTTTATTTGTGGGTTCAAAAAATCTGTATATACAGTCTATGTGTTTAGAATTTATGTTGTAAGTAAACTACAGCTTTGAGTTGGAAAGAGGTCATCGGGGTAAAACCATTTTTTTTTTTTTTTAAACAAAAGTATCAATAATCTGGAAGACAGTGTTGCCCAGGTCAGGAATGTTTTTGTGGTAGTTCCAGCCCCCATCAATTGAACTATTTCTGGGCTCAGTCAGACACAGACATTCATCTGTGTCTGACCAAATCAGGGGGCTTCCCTTCCTGTGTGGGGAGGCACAGCTTGGATGTCTTGTACACCTGGTCTTTTCTAGAAATCCCTGCTTTGAGCTGCAGAAGAGTTGCCTTCCGTAGGTCGGAGGAACGAAGGCTTACTAACCAGATAAGCCTTCTATCCACACCAAAATCATGCAGAATGTAACTAAGCTCTGCTTTATAAGATGGTTTCACCTTCATCGCAGACTGAAAGTTTCAGTTTTTATTTTTTTCAGAAAGCACGAAAAATTATTTATAATAGTCTGGAGAAAAAAACACACTGTAATAATTCAAGTATATGCAGTAGAATGTACTGTAACTGAGCCCTTTCCCACATGTCTAGGCTCCAGTGTCTCAAGTCCACCTAACCGTGTCTTTTCAGGGATGATGCCATCCACGTTTGTGCTGTAGACTTGCTGCTGCTGAATCCTTTCTGGGGACTTTCCCATTGGGCAGGGAGCAGAGGGCTTCTCGTTCATGTACCCTTTGCTTGAACACCCATGTAGCTGCTGTGTATGTATATATTACTCTTTAGAGGAGTGTGTGTGTCTGTTTATTTTAAAAGTCACTTATTTCTTACAGTGATTTCAATTGTACCATGACTTCTTCACTGAAACCACAAAGTCCTGCTTGAAACTATGGAAAAGCTAACCTGATTAGAGGCTTGACTATTTTTAAGATTAAATGCATACTTTTAATATAATGTGACCAATTTAAATGTAGTTTGTATTTTACTGGGGGACCTTTTGTTGTTGTTGTTTGCTTAAACTGTGATTTTTTTTTCCCCTCCCTAATTTCAGGGGTGAGATTGACTTTGGGAAGACAGATTAGTTCTTTGTCAGGCCAACAAGCAATGGAGTGCGTGAGAGAGAACTTGGTGCCCAAATATATTAAATTATTCCGTGCCATGGATGTTTTCATTGCCAATGAGGGTGTAATTACTTGTTTCAGCACCTTGGTCTAGTGCTGGTTTGTGGTGGGTTTGTTTGTAAATTAGCCTCATCACCTTCCTGAAAGCACACAGTCAGCCCAGGTCTCTGGAGCCTCCAGGAGAGGATGGAGCCCCAGGATGTTTCAGCTCACATATCCCTGAGTGACCTCACACGTGCGTGCGGGGCTGAAGCAGCTTCTTTCCTCTGAACTTGTATTTCCATTTCAGCCTTGTGGCTTTTCTTATTCAGGTCCAAGGCTCCTTAAAAACAAAATATATTATTGCAAGGGGTTTCAGGGTTTCATTTCAGTACTCACTGTGTGACCCCAGGTGGGATGCATCACTCTCAAGGGCCTCTTTTTCAGAGCTACTCCCAATTCCACTCTTTTGCGATTTTGGCTGAGCAAGTTCATGTCACTAGAGGCTCACTGAGTGAGGTCCTGGGCACCCCCAAATGGGTAGTGCTTTCAGGCCCTTACATGCTTATCCTCAAGGTGAATAGGTATCTCAGCAGCACACCTGAACAGTGAAGGTGATCGATAATGAAACTGTAGTTTTCAGATTGAACAACGAACCTGGATCACCAAACTAGATACCGAAAGGGCTCCTTATTTGTCTCTTTTGTCCAATTGTGGGCATATGGTGGGCTCCTTGAGAGGAGGGAGTCTCAGCTGGGGCCCTGGCTGCAGAGAGCTGCTCTTGAATAGGGCTGCCTCTGGGATCAGGGAGCTGAGCATACCAGGCAAGGCTCATGTTCCTTTGTGGAAGTGGTCACTGGGTAGGGGGTGGGGTGCAGAAGGTGGTACCTAGGAAGCCAAAGCTGGGTGCTCACTAGAGCTGCTAGCAGGCAGGCCAGAGGGTCAGCTTGTGTTTTATTTTCTGATTTCCCCTGCATGCTTTCTGGAGATGAGGAATTTTCATCAGGTAGCTAGGAGAGTGTCGCCACCTTGTGTCCATATATAGCACATTTTGCCTATTCACAGACAAGATTCAAGAAACTATTTTTATGTATATACATTCAGATCTTAATGAATGGCATCACTTGCTGTAGACCCATTTTTTTTTTTTTTGGTTGGAAATAAAATGTGACTGCAACTGTGTGCCCTCCATTGTGAATGCCCTGCTTATTACTTTCATTGTAGTTTTATGCTTCCCATTTGTTTATGTATTCATAAATATTGCATAGTCCTCATTCAGAGACTTTTGCTTTGCTTTCCAGCTTGTATCCCTACATTCTCACAACAGCCTTCTTACCTTGGATGTGAGTCATGAGCACCTTACCAGGCAGGGCGCTTCCCCAGGATAGTGTGGTGGAGTCGGGAATCACTCCATCCTGCGCTTTACCCACAGGACATCTGGAGAGTCTCCCAGCCCCGCTTGCTTTTGTGTGTTGTGAGTACACTGAGGTGTTGCAGCTTTCCTCTAGCTCAGGAGGCCTGGCCTGAGCCAGGTTGGAGCTTAAACTGCTGTTGGCTCCTACCTGGTAGTATAAAGAGTTGATGAACAAGGGCTGATGGGCATCCCCCCAGCCCCTGGGAGCTCTGCTCATGACTGCTTACAGGACACTGAGTCTTTGCCTTTTGTGTGTTTGCATGCTGCTGCTTAACTGCTTTTCATATTTAAAAAGGTTCCGTTTATATTTATCCCTGAAAGTGAAACCGTCTTAGCTCATTTCGTATTCTGGGAGTTTTAGTAGCTACAGTATTTTGCATTTAAAATGTAATTACTCTTAGTATTATACATCCCTATAATGTATGAGAACTAGTTTCACATGCTTTGAAACTAGTCTCTTTCATTGGGGGATATAACTTTTGACTTTACACAGGTGGACTTTGAAACCATTTTTATAGATTTTTTTTCCACTGGGTTTTTATCCTGTAACTTGACCTATATCATGCAAGAAAATCCCAAAAATATGTTTTAAGGGGGACTACATAGACCTTGTGATTTGGGGCTGAGCTAGTTGCTGAGTTGACTGGAGCCTTATTTGAATGGATCCTTGAGTTGAGATCGTCACACTGTCAGTGAGCCCTTGGCTGGCTCAAGTCCGTGTCCACTGTTGACAGAGTTGGGTAGTGGAAGGGTGTAAATGACTTGGGATGGAGTGTCCTTGCTCAGAAAACTGTGAAGCAGGGGCCTTGTTAGTTACAAAGCCAGCCTTAGATGCATGTCCAAGGAAGTGGATTTTCATCATTCTACTAAATGTGGTATGTCACTGCTAAAGCCTCTCCCTGTTTTGGTAATATCTTAGGCACTGTTGTCTTTTGTCTTCCAGAGTAACACACCTGGGCCCACCTTTCTTGCACTCTGATTACGTGCTAAGAAAAGGGTGAAGTTGGGAGGTGGACAATTTCACTTGGACCGAGGTTCCTGTTCTTCTGAGGTCAGGGTAGGGAGAATGTCCAGGTGACTTTTGTGGACATACTGCAAGACAGTAAGCTACGGATGGATTCTCACTTGTGTTTTGGAACCCAGGGCTCCAAGGAGCAGGTGGACCAAACTGTGGGCTCCTGAAGATGGTGGCTAATACTTGGGCAGAGCCTCATATTCTTCCCTGTCTTGGTCAAAACAAAGTTCCTTTTCCCTTTATCACCCTCACACGTTTGCCCAGCAGCCAGTTTTTAAAGAGATGAACAACTCTCATTTTCTGACTCAGTTTCTCTCCTTGGGTGGGGGTCTTGTGCCACAACCTGCATGGGGTTCTAGGGTTTAAACCAAGTGGTGATGAAGGATTCTTATCTCAGGGCTCTGCCTGGCCCACCTTTTCTTGAGCCTGGACTGTTCTCATCCACATCCCTGCAGAAGGTGGGCCCTATTCTCAGAAGAGTCCCGGCTGCTGTTGCCATTTGAACATGCCCCCACTCTTCAGGTTGACCAGCAGTGGCCTTCTGTGGCCTCTCAGGTGGATGGAGGCTGTTCTCACCTGGGGCTATTTCTTGATTAAAGCTGTCACCTGTTTGTATGGGGACCATGTTTCCCAGGACACGTTGCAATTTAGGAGGTTATCCTTTGGATGCTGAAGTGTTGGGGCTTTCAGGACATGTAGATGGTTTATGAGAATAGAAGGGCAGAATATGTGAAGTCTAGGGTTTTGTGGCCAGTGGGTTTTGAATTTGTTGGCTGTTTAAAGACCCTGTCCTCTTCCCAACCCTCCCCTTCCTTTCTCCATCAAATGCCTACCTACTGAGGCACCTTCTCTTCTTATTCATGAGCCAATGAGATATCAGTGTGTTTATTAATAAGGATAGCAACAGTATAGTGCTTAATATGTGCTTGGCATAGTGCCAAGGGTTTACATACATTATCCCTTTTAATCTGGAAAACAACCTTTGAATTAGGTATTATCCCCATTTATAGATGAGGAAACTGAGGCAGTACGACTGAGACCGAGAGCAGTGGTTAAGAAGACAGACTTTGGGATCAAATCACTCTAGGTGCGGGCAGGTTACTAGGCTGCTCTAAGCTTCAACCTTTAAGTCAGTTGGGTCTGATAATATTACCTTCTTCCCGGGGTGGTTGTGAGGGTATAATGAGATCATGCATGTAAGCATTTAGCACTGTGCCGGGCACATAGTAAGTGCTCAATAAATGGTAGTTACTTTTGTTGAGCTCAGCTGGTAGTTTGACTTCCATTGGTGCAATGCCAGAGATGGGATTCTCAGCCACCGCACTACACCACCCTGCACACAGCCTGGGTCCCTCTGAGAGAAGCAGGCCAGCCTTAACATCCTCTGAAGCATCTTGGTGCTTCACACACCTTTAGGAGGCCAGCCTAACAAGATGCAAGAGGACATGAGGGTGTGCAGAAGTTCTGTTCTTAGTGGGAATGGCTGGCCTGAGACTCCAGCTCACCTCCTCTGCCCATGGTCTGGACTGCTTGTGGGAAGGAGGCCGTCTTTTTCTGCCTGGTGGTGCCTCCCCTCTGGGCAAGGAGGGCCTGTCTGTGACTTGCTGTGGACCCCACTTCCCCCTCTGGCCAAGGGCTGTGTTCTGTGCACATAGCTCAGGAACCTGCAGCAGTTCCCTATATGGGTGGATGTTATCAGGGGCCAAGAAGAGTGGGGACAACAGAAACCTGCTTTGTAGGGGATTATGTAGACTAAAAGCCTAGAAGCTCTGCCCACATCCTTATGACTCAGCCAATCTGGAGCTTCATGTTTCCTTCTTAAAAGTAGTAACAGATAGAAGTGGGTGACCCATTGAGGACACATGATGTGAGGTATTTCTCCCACATTTTATGTTAGCAAAGACTCAGATGGGTGACTCATAAATGAAGGGAGAAGAGGCACAAGACTGAATGAAGAGTTTCTTTCTTTCTTTCTTTCTTTTTTTTTTTTTAAGATGGGGTTTCACCATGATGGCCAGGCTGGTCTTGAACTCCTGACCTCAGGTGATCCACCCATCTCGGCGTCCCAAATTGCTAGGATTACAGGCATGAGCCACCATGCCTGGCCTGAAGAGTTTTTTTTAACTTAGTTTTCTGAAGGGGGATGGGGAGTTGTGGCATGTGTGTGTGTAAGGGGAGGCCACTTCACTTTGAAGGAATGGTGTTGGCTAACAGGATCCATGGAATTCTAGTTAATTGAATAATAACTTTGAACTACTGGTTTGACTGTGGATTATTTCCTGGGTATTAGTGGGACCCAAGAGCACATTGCTATTAATATATGGAAATAATGGTCTCTCTGCTTCAGTGAATTAATGAAGTAATGATAATACCATGAACCAGGAGAAGATGGTTAGGGGGTTCTAGGAAGCAGCTGCTATGATGGGCCAATCCCAGGCTTGCCCCGGAGCCCTCTCTCCTTTCTGGGTTTGTGTTTGCCTGGCCTGGCCCTTCCTCCCTCATTGTGCTGTTGAATGGACCCAGGCAGCCTTGTATCCATAGACAACCTTCACTCTTGGGGGTAAGGGCCCTCTGGAAATCAAGCAGAGAAAGCTCTTGCAGTCGTCTCCCGGACATTGGGCAGAGCCTAGCCCTTTGCAGCCCCCAGAGGACTTCCCTGCATAAAGCACTTGGTGGGGTTAGCCACCTGGTGATTCTGTCTAGTGAAACTGTTTGCTGATAATATCCACATAGCCTTCTCTGTCCTCGCCGTTTGGATGCCTCTTTTTCACCTGCGTTAGGTTCTTGTACTTTTTATGCTGGCTTTTCTTAAAGGAACACCAGAGTAGAAAAGGGGTTAAGAATGTTTTCTAGCAGGCAGGATGTGCATACATGTTTTTTATGAGTGTCCTTTGTGTGCTGTTTCTTTTAAATCCTCCATGCACAGGGCTCCGGCCTTTAGTAAACCCTGTTTTTCTGTCTTACGCCATGCTGGCTGGGTGGTAGGGGCTGATTGCAAAGGGGAAGAGTTGAACAGACATCAGGAGCCAATGAAATCAAAGGACTAGGAGTCAGGAGAACAAGGCAGGGACTAGGAGACAGTGGTTTGGTTTATTGTTATCCAGCTGGAGGACTCATAGGGGCAGCAGCAGGAGGAACACGGGGGCCAGGGAGGGGCCAGGAGTCCCACAGTGGAGGGCAGAGTCTTTCAACAGGGGCCAGCTGAATGCTCGCTGACCCTGGATGTCATGTGAGTTGGGGACCAGAAATCTGGGCTCAGAGAACCTGTCCAGGGAGATTTGAAGCCATGGGTTATCTTCTAGAGTTGATGCTGACACCAAGTTTTAATTTTTATTGATGTTTAACACCTAAAACAGGAGGGTGAGATCAGATGGCAAGCCCCTCTGTTGAAGGATCACGGGAACCTTGGTGTTTTTTGGTTGAGTTATGCACAGCTGTGGACATCCTTCTTAATTCTCTCCACTCTGAGGATTTGTTTAACTAGAAAGTTCCCAGACACAGAAATGGCCTCCCCACCTCCTTAGGGGAGCTGTCTGCTGGGAGTGCCAGGCGTCCCATGGGACCCATCACTGCCAGTGTCTGTGCCTCCCAGAGGTCAGCCTTGTGTCTGCCCTGGCCCTGTCTCCTCTGTGACAGGGCAGAGCATTTCTGGTCAGTTTCTCTGTGGTGCCCCCTGCCCTTTTGTAAAGTGGATGGACATGGTGGAATTCAGTTGTCTAACCCTGATAACCTGGGTGTTGATATTCACTTTTCCTGCACTCAGACACGGGCGACCTTGAAGCAGCTCTCGGTGTGCAGAGTTCACGTGACAGTCCCCACAGCCTCCCCAGATAGGTGTGTGCCTGTGCGCTACTGCTGTGCCATTTCCCCAACTTGGCGTTTCACTAAATGCAGCTGATCTCCCTCTGTGCACTCGTGATCTGTGTTGAACAATACGTGTAGCTTCTTTTTCCACACAATGTAAGGACATGATATACTGTACATTGGAAAGCATTTACCTTATTTATATACCTGAATGTTCCTACTACACAAATAAACATATATTAAATTCTAGATCATGTGTGGTCTTTGATGGTGGGGGGTGTCGGAAGGCCAAGGGTGTGGACGTCTGGTCACATATGTGGAGCCAGCGTTACTTCCCAGGATGCTACTGACCACCCGCTGCTTCTAGAGACTCCCTCTGTCCTTGGCCTTTGCATCCTGCCCTCCTGGCTTTCCTCTGCCCTTGGTTGCTCCTCCTCAGTCTTCTTTCTGGGTGTCTCTCCTCTGGGCCATCCCTTGGTGGTGGCATTCTTCCTGAGGCTCTCATTCCTTCACTGAATTCTCCTCCCTGAGTGTTCCCACCTACTCCCAGGGCTCTAATCACCACACTCACTTCAGCAGTTCCCAAGTCCATGACTCTAGCCCACGTGGGCCTGAGTCCAGCTGCCTATGAGGCCTCTCATACAGACTGCGTGACAAAACCCAAACCTATGCCCTTCCTACCCCTGCCCTGAGTCAGCGTTCTTTGACTACCCATGTGTCTGTCACACAAGCCAGTAACTGGAGTGATCTCATCAGCTGCCCAGGCCTGCCCGTTCTGCGTTCCAAACATCCTCGGAGTCATCCTTACTGCAGCCTTCTGGGCCAGGCCCCATCTCCTGCCAGGATTTCTAGGGCAGCCTCCAGCCCTCTCCCTGCAGCCTGGCCACCTCTGCTAATCCTTTTTTTTTGAGACTGAGTTTCGCTTTTGTTGCCCAGGCTAGAGTGCCATGGCACTATTTTGGCTCACTGCAAACTCTGCTTCCTGGGTCCAAGCGATTCTTCTGCCTCAGCCTCCTGAGTAGCTGGGATCACAGGCGTGCGCCACCATGCCTGGCTAATTTTGTATTTTTAGCAGAGATGGGGTTTCTCCATGTTGATCAGGCTGGTCGTCTTGTACTCCCAAGCTCAGGTGATCCGCCTGCCTCATCCTCCCAAAGTGCTGGGATTACAGGTGTGAATCACCATGCTTGGCCCCCTCTAATCCATTTCTTACATAATAGCTGGGATGAGCTCTCTCTGTTTGGAACTTTTTGGTGCCTGAGGTTAAAGTTCAGACTTGGTAACGAGGCTTCTGGGGCCATCAGTGAGCTGGCCAGTGCCCGACACACATGTTCAGGCCCTGCCCTCACAGCCACACCTGCCGCATGTCCTTTCTTGTTCCAGGTGTGAGCCTGTCCCTGGCCTTGGCGTGTGCTCTTTCCTCTGCCCAGTTTTTTTCCTTTCCCCAGTTCCTCCTCAGCCTGCCTAACTCCTCTATTTTTGCAGTTCTCACCATTAACAGCACTTCCTCGGGGAGGCCTTATGTTGTCTCCTCACTTACTGTGTGCCTTCTGCTCCAGGACCTTCTATTTTTGTGGGAGAGTCTGAACTCCTGGGAGCCAATGGGCCAGCCTTACCAGGGCAAATGTCTGAGGCCAGTGGGACCTGTAGATTATCTACCTTTTGGACAGGGGTGTCTGCTGTTTTTGCCCACAGAAAACCTACTACCCCTGGAACTTCCACAATGAATTGCTCGCCAACATTCCAGATGCAAAAAACCCCATAAAAACCAAAGAACCCACCGCATTCATTTACTTTCCTAAACCCCACAAAATCTGACTCCAAGCCACCAGTTTCCAGGGTTGCTGAGAAACCCAACATGAGTCGTTTTCCCTGGCTGCCTTGCTCCCTTTTGTTGCGCCAGGAGCTGAGGGCTCACGTGGTGCTGGAGAAGTGGTGAGGGTCCCTGCGCTCGACTCCATCTGCTGAAGGCTCTGTTGTCCAGGACTGTGAAGTTCATAGGGCCTTGGTCGGTGGCATCAGGGCACCTGTGTAGTTGCCTGCATCTGGTGTCCCTCCATACCCAGAGCCCACGAACACTGGCCTTGATGGTTCCCCTTCCATCTCCCCTCTCCTTCTCTCCCCTCCCTTCCCTTCCCCTCTCCTTTCTTCCTCTCCCTTCCCCTCTCTTCTTTTCCCCTCCTCTCCCCTCTCTCCTCTTGTCTTTCTTTTCTTTTTTTTTGAGAGTCCTTCTCTTGCCCAGGCTGGAGTGCAGTGGTACGATCTCGGCTCACTGCAACCTCTGCCTGCCAGATTCAAGCGATTCTCCTGCCTCAGCCTCCCAAGTAGCTGGGAATACAGGCACATGCGACCACACCTCACTAATTTTTTTGTGTTTTTAGTAGAGACAGGATTTTGCCATATTGGCCAGGCTGATCTCAAACTCCTGATCCCAGGTGATCCACCCGCCTTAGCCTCCCAAAGTGCTGGGGTTACAAGCATGAGCCACGGTGCCCGGCCAGCCTTGATGATTTCTGTGTATTCAGCCAGCACTTATGGAGTGCCTGCTCTAGGGTAGGCCCTTTCCAGACATTGCAACAAAAAGTCCTTGTTTCAAGGAGCTCATCTTAGGGAAGAACGACAAACCTGAGAAAACATGTTAAATAGATAAAAATGTAGCCCGGAGAGGGGAAGAGGGAAGGTTGGTGGGGAGAGGTTGCCATATTAAATAGGGTGCACAGGGAAGGCCTCACTGCAGAGGTGGTGGTGGGCAAATGGGCACACCTGGAGGCTGTGGGGGAGGTAGCTGTTTGGGTGTCTGGGGAAGTGTGAAGACAGCTGTGCGATGGAGGAGTTGCAGGGATGGAGCAGGGGAGGGGGGAGGAGCACCGGCGGGAAACCCAGGGGTCCCAAGGATCATGAGTAATTACACAAGGCCAAGGCCATTGGCTTTTACTCTGAACAAGATGAGAAGGGTTGGGAGTTCAGAGCCTAGGAGTGACTCGAAGTGTTTGTTTGCAAAGGGCTGCTATGTTGAGAACAGACGCAGGGGGGCAAGGGTGAAAGCAGCGAGATCAGAGAGGAGGAAACAGCAGCAATTCAGAAGTGAGAGACAGATACACACACACACGCACACACACACACACACACATGGCTCAGTGGAGCATGTGGCGGTGGTGCGGTGGTGAGAAATGGTCAGATTGTCAGAATCTGCAGAAGGATTAGGTATGGAGGAGAGGGATGAAGAGGAGAGTCAAGGATGGCTGTGAAGTTGGCTTGGGCAGCTGGAAGGATGGCACTGCCATTTCTGAACTGTGGACAGCTGTGGGAGGACAGGTGTAGGTGGGACGTGGATTAGAGAGGAGTTTGGACACGTTCAGTTTGAGATGGCTGTGAAATGCCCGCAGAGGGATGTCCAGTGCTGGGGAGTAGTCTGAGATGGAAATAGAAATTTGAGAGTAATCAGGGTGTGGATGTTATTCTACACCAGGAGCCAGGAGACTGGATAAAGTCATCCACAGAGAGGAGCTGAGGTCTGGAGATGAGCCTCTCTATTGTTTTGGACTTGGGGATCTACTTCTTTTCAGCTAGGGCTACTCCCTTCCCTTCAATAAGACAATCCAGCCTTAAGACCTGGGGAAAGACCTAGGTAGACTTGCCTTCAGGTGGCCCCACTCCCACCTGACAGCAGAAGCAGCTATTAATTTCCCCCTGGGGCCAGAATTCTAGAGGCCTGGGTGTGTGCCTCCCAGTGCCTCTGCCTAGGACTTCTTCTGTCTTTTCTTTTTCTTTTTGAGACAGAGTCTTGCTCTGTGACCCAGGGTATAGTGCAGTGGCGCGATCTTGGCTCACTGCAGCCTCTGCCTCCCTGGTTCAAGCAATTCTCCTGCCTCAGCCTCCCGAGTAGCTGGGATTACAGGTGCCCACCACCACGCCTGGATAATTTTTTGTATTTTTTAGTAGAGATGGTGTTTCACCATGTTGACCAGGCTGATCGTGAACTCTCTGACCTCAGATGATCCACCTGCCAGGGCCTCCCATAGTGCTAGGATTACAGGTGTGAGCCACCTCGCCCAGCCTCTTGTCTTCTTACACCTCTGAATAGACTGAATCTTCTTCCTCTTTTGCATGACACATGTCTACAAGTATTATTATTTGAGACGGAGTTATGCTCTGTTTCCAGGCTGGAGTGCAATGGCACAATCTTGGCTCACTGCAACCTCTGCCTTCTGGGTTGAAGTGATTTTTCTGTCTCAGCCTCCCAAGTAGCTGGGACTACAGGTGTGCACCACCACACCCAGCTAATTTTTGTATTTTTAGTAGAGACAGGGTTTCACCATGTTGGCTAGGATGGTCTCTATCTCTTGACCTCATGATCTGCCTGCCTCGGCCTCCCAAAGTGCTGGGATTACAGGCATGAGCCCCCACACCTGGCTTACGGTGATTCTTAAGTGCCTCCCGCCCTTCCCTTTGCTGCCCAGCCTTCTCTTCCCAAGTTCTCCATCTTGTTCTTTTTACTCTTCCTCATGAGAAATGCCTCCCATTCCCTTCACTATGCTGCCCAGTTCTGCATACCCACAAGCTTATCCTTTTTGGGGGTCCCAAGTCACTGCCTGTGGTTGTGCACCAGTGTGTGTGTTGGAGGGGGCATGCATGGGATCCTGTGGGCATTGGAGACTCCCGTAGCCACGCCCAAGAGTGAGCTTCTTCCCTGCTGTAGTCTCATGGACCCCTAGATTCCCTGTCTACCATGCTGTTTGTTAGGAAGCAGGGCCAGGAGGGGGCCCTCTGGTAATCTGTCAGTTACCAGAGAACCTCCTGAATCTGGGGAGCTGGGGTTGGTGGCTTCCTGAAGTTGCAATTATTTAACTTTGTATTTTGAATAGTTTTAGACTTACAGAAAAGTGGTAAGAATAGTATAAAAAATTTCCTACAACCTTCACCCAAATTTTCCAAATGTTAACATTTTGCCACATTTGTTTGTATTATCTCTCCACACACACTTTTTTCCTGAGTTATTTGAAAGTTGTAGACATTATGCCCCTTTACTGTTATATAGCCTTATTCAGATTTCACCAATTATCCCAGTAATATCCATCATAGCAAAGAAAAAAAAATATGTGTGTGTGTATATATATGTATATATTTTTTGAGATGGAGTTTTGCTCTTGTTGCCCAGGCTGGAGTACAATGGCGCGATCTCGGCTCACTGCAACCTCCGCCTCCCGGGTTCAAGTAATTCTCCTACCTCAGCCTCCCAAGTGCTGGGAGGCACCACCACACCTAGATAATTTTTTGCATTTTTGCATGTTGGTCAGGCTGGTCTCGAACTCCTGACCTTGGTGATCCAACGGCCTCAGCCTTCCAAAGTGCTGGGATTACAGGTGTGAGTCACCACGCCCAGCAATACGTATGTTTTTGACTGGTGCAACTTGAACTCTGCAGGAGCTTTGAGAACAAGAAATACCCTCCCTGCTTCCTTCCTGGCTGTCCCTTCCCTGTTGTGATGGAACCACCTGGGGCCGCTGTTGTAGAGGCCTAGGTAAGATGTACCCAGCATAGTGAGGCAGTGCTGTCATGAGCCCAGCAGAGGGCAGTGGTGGTTCAGGAGTGAGGCACAGGCAGGCCTTGGGAGTGAGACGTTTATCCACAGAGGATCCTGGCCCAGCATTCACTAGCTTTGTGATCTTGAACAAAACCCTTAACCGTTCAGCTTCTGCCTCTATAAAATAAGGATAATTGAGAACATTTGCAACCTAGCATCTAGTAATCATCCAATAGATAGTTTTATTTGCACTATTTTAAACTTTTATTTGTAATATTACCACCTTGGCTGAGAAGTGAATTTCTCAGGGATGCCGGGGAAGAAGCAGAGAAAGTTTCCAGTGAAGGCAGAGGCAGGGCTGGGCATTGAGGCTGTGGGCACAGAGAGGGAGGGAATGAAGGGGAGGGGAATGAAGTGGTAGCCGTGGCTAACCTTATGTTGAACACACCAAAGCCAGCTCAAACTAAAATTCACACTGGAATGCTGGCTGAGTATTTTATGGCATTGTCCAGGTTCCCATCAGGTGCTAGAACTTCCTCCATAGCCATCCTTACCAAATCCATGAAGGAGAAACAGCTTGTCTTCCATTCAGGCTGGGGAAGTGCCTGAGTTTGATTCCTGACTCCATCCCTTAGTGGCTGTGTGGCCTTGGGCAAGTTATTTAACCTCTCTGTGCTTCAGTCTCCTTGTCTGCAAAACAGGAGATAATACCATTTATGCTATATGTGGATTATACTCACCCCCATGATCATTGTGAAGATTAAATAAGTTAGTACTTTCAAAGAGCTTAGACTAGCTTCTGGCACACAGTGAGTTTTCATAAATATTATTATTACTGTTATTACTTCAGTATCTCTTCCCACTGGCACCCCATTTTCTTCCTGATCGGAGTGCTTGGCCTTTCCTTTTTTTTTTTGAGGTGGAGTTTCACTTTGTTGCCAAGCTAGAGTGTAGTGGTGCTACCTTGGCTCGCTGCAAACTCTGCTTCTCAGATTAAAGCAGAACCTCAACCTCATGAATAGTTGGGATTACAGGCACTGCCACCACATCCGACTAATTTTTGTATTTTTAGTAGACGGGATTTCGCCATATTGGCCAGGCCAGCCTCGAACTCCTGACCTCAAGTGATCTGCCCATCTCAGCTTCCCAACATATTAGGATTACAGGTATGAACCACTGCACCTGGTCGCTTGGCCTTTTCATATCACCCCCGAGGTGGTCCCATTCTGGGTGAGGGAGTTACTCTTGGGATCTGGGTCTCCCTGCCCCTGAACATAGCTGTCGCCCAAGTGGCTGCTCATACTGACCTCTACAGAGCCATCAGTCAAACTTGAAGGATTGTTATCTGACCAAAGACTTTCTATCTGTTCATTATTTATTGCTGCAAACACACCAGAGGTGAAAAGCAAACAGTAAGGTCATGTCAAAATGAGACAGAGCCAACAAGAAGAGATTCCCAAAGATAGAACATTTTGAACATCAATAAGGGTCATAACTGCAATTGATGGAAACACATTGATTATGTTTAATTATATGAATTCATAATAATGCCTAAATTCATGCGATCAGTTTTAGAGGATGTGGGCAAGCCAACTCTATTTCTAAAACTAGTAAATGAAGGGAAAGAATCAAGCACTTACCCTGCCTTTTCTAAATAAACCGTACCATTGGTGTTAAATACTTGTTTTCTAAAAAATATTATTTTGATATATAGAGATGGTATCTTGCTATGTGGCCAGGCTTGTCTCGAATTCCTGGCCTCAAGCAGTCCTCGCACCTAGGCTTCCCAAAGTGCTAGGATGACAACTGTGAGTTACCATGCCTGGCCTAAATACCTGTTGCGTAAAGATGAACCAAGTAGTAGTCTAGGTAGTAATTTTTAAGCTGGTAATTACAATGACAGAATTAATTGCAGAGAAAACAGGCCTACACCCATATGGTCACTTGATTTATGCAAAGGTGATAGTGCAGTGGGCACAAGGTGGTCATTTTTTTTGAGACAGGATCTTGCTCTGTCGCCCAGGCTGTAGTGCAGTGGCGCGATCATAGCTCATGGCAGCCTCAATCTCTTGGGCTCAAGAGATCCTCTACCTTAGCTTCCCAAGTAGCTGGGACTACAGGTGTGTGCCACCATGCCTGAATAATTTTTAACTTTTTTTTCTCTAGCGATGGGGTCTTGCTATGTTGATCAGGCTGGTTTTGAACTCCTGGCCTCAAGCAATCCTCCAGCCTTGGCCTCCCAAAATGCTGGAATTACAGGCATGAGCCAGTGCGCCTGACCCGTCTTTTCAATAAACCTGCTGGATCAATTGTATGTTCATGTGAAAAATTACCTCACACCATACAAAAAAAAATCCAGATGGATTTTTAAATCCATCTAAATGTGAAAGGTAAAGCAATAAAGCTTTGAAGAAAACATAGGAAACCACCTTTTTGACCTCAGAGGAGGCAAAGATTTCTTAAACATGACACAAAAAGGCTCACTATAAACGAACATAATTGATAAATTAGACTAAAGGGCCACTATATTAGGTACCTTGAGTGATTGCAAAACCTGGTTCTTGTGCTTAGGAAGTTCATAATAAAGCCTATTGTTTTCTTTTTTTTGTGTTAAGAGCAGAGTTTTAAAAGCTGGCTGTCCTCCTTGTTCTGTTCTCCCTAGGTGGTAGACTATGTACCCCTAAGGCACCCTGCTGTTAACTCGCTGAGTTCCCAGAGAGTACGCCCGGCCTAGGTCGGCCTCTATTTGGAGAGGTGGTTTGCTGGTTGAAGAATGAGAACGAGGTAGGAGGGGGACAAACACTCTTCTGTGTCATTGACAGCTGATTTTTGTTTGTCAACGTGCTAGGGTTGTGAAGTTGTCACTTCATGATGCTTAAGATTCTGTCAGGGTCCTGTAGAGAGGAGAGAGGTGGTGGCTTCTGAGAACATAACCAGAAGATATTCAGGGAAATAGAAAAGTCATCGTACGGAGAGTTAGCCTTGTCATTCACGAGCTCAAAGACGCTCCTCCTGACCCCGCCTCTCCCTTCCCCCATCTTCTTCTTTACCAGCTGGGATTGCTCTCTTTCATTTATTCACAAAATAATGCACAAAAACAAATCACACCTTGCCCTTGTTATTAAGAGAGACATTTTAAATGGATCATTGCAACACTATGTGGGAAGGATTATTCATAGTTAATTATTAATGACACTTCTAAAAGCTTTTCCTGGACCAAGTATTGTGACTGTCTCTTTATTTGCACCATTTCCTTTCATCGTCATAACATCCTTATGAGCTAAATATTATTCTACCTGTTTAACAGGTCATGAAATTGAGGCTCATAAAGATTTAACAACTCAGTTGCATATATTGTTAAGGGTCTCAAGATAATCCTCTTCAGAGGTCCAAGCCCATCAATCAAATGTCATTTGACAATAACGCTTTCTTATTTTGTTATCAATCTGTCGCCCAAATTATTTGGAGCCTGAGGCCTTAATTAAAAATCTGGCTGGTGTGATTATAATATGGCTGGGTGCTGATGCCAAATTTAAAGCCAGAGTGTGATTTTTTTTAAGCCATATGTTTCAGAAGGATTGATGGTGGTGACTTATGCCCCAGAGCAGCACCTCTTGATGGCAAGCCACTCCAGGAAGGGTTAGGGCCATAGCTGGCTGGTCCCAAATAGAGAAAGCCCAATAGCTGTGTTTCTGGAGTGACCTGAGGCACAGGAAACAAATCTGTCCATGCCAAAATTATTGCACCTACTGGGATGCACTGATTAAAATTCTGTTTTCCCCTGACAAGACATTTATTTCTCAATAAATTCAGGAAACCGTTTGACAAAATCCAATACTCTTTCATGATAAGAACATTCAACACACTGGAAAGAGAAGGGAACTTCCTCAACATGATAAAAGGACATTTATATAAAAGCGACAGCAAATGTCATACTTAATGGTGACTGATTACTTTTCCCTCTAAGATTAGGAACTGGAGAAGGATTTCTACTTCACTGTTTCTATTCAACATTGTACTGAAAGTCCTAATCAGAGGAAAGAGGGAAGAAAAAAAAATCATAAGTCATTCAGATAAAAGGAAGAAGTAAACCCATTTGTATTTGCAGATGACATGAACTTGTATATAGAAAGCCCTAAAAAATCTACTAAAAAGCTATTAGAGCTAACAAACAGGTTCAGCAAGGTTGCAGGGTACAAGATCAATATACAAAGTCAATTGAAATATTATGCATCAGCAACGAACTACGTGAGAGGTAATTCAGAAAACCATTTCATTTACAATAGCATCAGAAAGAATAAGGTATTGGGGACTGAACTAAACCAAGAAGGTAAAAGACCTGTCCACTGAAAATGGCAAAACATTAATGAAGCAAATTAAAGAATACATACATAAATGAAAAGACATTTTGTGTTCATAAATTAGAAGACAATATTGTTGAGATATTGATACAACCCAAAGCAATCTATAGAGTCAATGCAATACCTATCAAAATTACTTTTTTTAAAATAAGGATTTTATTTATTTATTTATTTACTCATTTTTTATTATTGAGATGAGATCTTGCTCTGCTGCCCAGGCTAGAGTGCAGTGGTGCCATCCCAGCTCACTGCACACTAGAACTCCTGGGGTCAAGCGATCCTCTCACCTCAACTTCCCCAGTAGCTGGGACTACATGCACATGTCACCACACGTCACCACACCTGGCTAACACAGTGGCATTTTAAAAAAAACAGAAATAGAAAAAAAAATCCTAAAATTCATATGGAACTGCAGGAGACCAATAGCCAAGCCAATTTTGAGAAAGAAGGACAAAGCCGAAGGCATCACACTTCCTGATTTTAAAATATTAATATCTTGGACCGGGCGCGGTGGCTCAAGCCTGTAATCCCAGCACTTTGGGAGGCCGAGGCGGGTGGATCACAAGGTCAAGAGATCGAGACCATCCTGGTCAACATGGTGAAACCCTGTCTCTACTAAAAATACAAAAAATTAGCTGGGCATGGTGGCACATGCCTGTAATCCCAGCTACTCAGGAGGCTGAGGCAGGAGAATTGCCTGAACCCAGGAGGCGGAGGTTGCGGTGAGCTGAGATTGCGCCATTGCACTCCAGCCTGGGTAACAAGAGCGAAACTCCGTCTCAAAAAAAAAACAAAAAAAACAAAAAAAACAAAAAAAAATATTAATATCTTACAAAGCTACAGAAATTAAAGCAGTATGATACTGGAATCAAAACAGACATGTAGACCAATGGAACAGAATAGATAGCCTAGAAATAAATCCACACACATATGCACATATGGTCAACTGATCTTCAACAAGGGTGCCCTGAATGCACATTGGGGAAAGGATAGTTTCTTCAACAAATGATGGTGGGGAAAATGGCTATCCACATGCAAAAGAGTGGAACTGGATTTTTTTTTTTTTTTAGATAGAGTCTCTTTCTGTTGCCTAGGCTGGAGTGCAGTGGCATGATCTCAGCTTATTGCAATCTCCAACCTCCCGGGTTCAAGTGATTCTCGTGCCTCAGCCTCCTGAGTAGCTGAGATTACAGGCATAAGCCACCACTCCTGGCCTGCAATTGGATCTTATACACAAAAATTAACTCAAAATAGATGAAAGATTTAAACGTAAGACCCAAAACTGTAAAACTTCCCTGAGAATATGTAGGGGGAAAGCTTCATGACATTGGATTTTGCAATGATTTATTGGACAGGGAAACAGAAGCAAAAGCAACAAAAGTGAAAGATGGCTGGGCAGGATGGCTCACACTTGTAATCCCAGCACAGACTACAGGACTACACACCTGTAGTCCCAGCTACTAAGGACGCTGAGGCAGGAGAATTGTTTGAACCCAGAAGGTGGAAAACGCAATGAGCCGAGATTGTGCCACTGCACTCCAGCCTGATGACAGAGTGAGACTCCATTTCAAAAAAAAAAGCAAAAGAGAAGTTGAATTACATCAAATTAATTTCAATTACAATTTCAATAGTCCCACCCCATCTAAGGAGTCAGGAAGTAGGATGTTAATCTGCCAACTGCGAATCTTCATTGATTGAGGGCTGCTCCTTGGGACATTTCTTCCTCAGCACTTCTGGCCTGCTGCATGTTCAGATGAGAGGAAGCTCCAAGGCAGAGTCACAGGTGATTACAGTAAGAAGCTGCTAGTGGCCAATACATGTAAAGGGCCAATACATGATAGCATCTGCCCCATTGTCCAGTATGGTAGCCACCAGTTACATGTTGTTGCTGAGTACTTGAAATTGAGCCAATTGGAGCTGAGATATACTGTGGGCATAAAATACGTCAATAATTTTGAAGACAGTAGACAGAAGAAAGAATGTAAAATATCTCAGTAATAATGTTTAATATTGATTGCAGGGATAATATTGGTTGCAGTGACATTTCAGATATAATGTATTAAAATTATTATTGAAGCTAAATTCACTTTTTTTTTTTTTTACTTTTTATTTTATATATTTATTTCTTTTTTGAGACAGGATCTCACTTTCTGCCTAGGCTGGAGTGCAGTGGTGCAATGGTGGCTCACTGCAGCCTTGACCTCCTGGGCTCAGGTGATCCTCCCACTCAGCCCCTCAAATAGCTAGGAATACAGGTGCCACCATGCTTGGATAATTTTTTATGCTTTGTACAGACAAGCTTTCACCATATTTCCCAGGCTGGTTTTGAACTCCTGGCCTTAAGTGATCCTCCCTACCTACCCTCTCCCACCTCAGCCTACCATAGCGCTGGGATTACAGACTTGAGCCCCTGTGCCTGGCCTCTTTTTACTTTTTTTTTTTTTTTTTTTTAAATGTATTTGAAGGTAGATCTTTTTACTTTTCAAATGTGGTTACTAGAAACTTTAAAATTACCTCTGTAATTTAGTGCATTGGTAGCTTGCATTATATTTCCTCTGGTTATTATGTGCTCTACTCTTAACCTCTTACCAGGAAGTTAGGACTTAGTTTATAGCCCTAGCATCCGACAGCTGATAAGAAGCGGAATCAAGGTTCAAGCTGAGTCCAGAGCCCACACACTGAACTGTTAGTTGTACAGGGTACCATGGCAGCACTTTGGACATGCCCATGGTTTCTGCCACTGGTTTTCACTGAAGAAGCCTCCTCCAGTGGCTTCCAGGCTCTGAGAACTTTGAACCTCATGCAGCAGCTGTTGCAACCTCAGGGTTGGGAAATGACATCCCTAGATGTCCTTCCTGTTGGGCAGCTGGTGAGTCTTCTTCCAGCTAGTTTAGTTAGGTGGGCAGCCGTGCATGGGGTTGCTGAGGCACGTACCCCCTGAACACATTGGTGTCTCTCTCCAATGGGGCAGGCTACTCTGTACATGTCAGAAAAGGTGCCTGTGAAGCTGGCAGTGTGAGCTTATATCATCCTGGCCATGCTGACCACAGGCAGGATTAGCCATTGGCAAAAATCCAGGTTGGCCAAGTTTATTTCGAGTGCCTTCTCACTTCCATACCCTTTTGTCATTGCTTCCTGTGCAGTCTTCTTCAGGGTCCTGAAATTTCCATTTATCTTCTACACATCTATGGGGAACTTCTAACACATCCCAGGACACTGATCCTGTTCTGTAGTGTCTTCTCCACACCTCTCCCACCAGAACTTAGCTGCGATTGGGGTGACCTTATACCTTATCATCTACATAAGGACTCTTTTGGGAGTGACAGCAGTGCTATTAATAATTGCACAGGAGCAGGCATAAAGCAAACCGTGTTAGACAAGGTGTAGGATCACTTGCAGTGATATTTCTAATTCTGCCGTAAACTGCTCTCAGTAAGCTGTTAAAAATGATGGGAAGCCTGGCACGGTGGCTCACACCTGTAACCCCCACATTTTGGGTGGCTGAGGTGGGTGGATCATCTAAGGTCAGGAGTTTGAGACCAGCCTGTCCAACATGGTGAGACCCCGTCTCTACTAAAAATACAAAAATTAGCCACGTGTGGTGGTGGGTGCCTGTAATTCCAGCTACTCCAGAGGCTGAGGCAGGAGAATCGCTTGAACCTGGGAGGCGGAGTTTGCAGTGAGCCGAGATTGTGCCACTGCACTTCAGCCTGGGAGACAGAGTGAGAATCTGTCTCGAAAAAAAAAAAAAAAGATGGGAAGATACCAGAGGCCGGGGAGGGGAGGAGGGGGACTGGGGTGAGGAGAGATTGATTAATGGGTACAAATAAACACTTAGAATAAATAAGATCTGGTGTTTGATAGATTAGTATGATGATTGTAGTTAACATTAATTGATTGTACATTTAAAAATAGCTACCAGAGAATAATTTAAATGTTCCTACTGTAAAGATAGATAAGGTTGATGGATATTCCAATTACCCTAATTTGATTGTATGAATGTATCGAATTCTTACATGTGCCCCCAAAATAGGTACATCTAGCCTGTATCAATAAATAAGATGGGAAGAATAAATGAATTTGTGTTTCAGGAGTAAGGGCTGAATGCCTTAGTCATCCTGGGGGTGGTGGAATATTTTAGTATGACACCATATGAAATATTTCCAAAGTCCTTTTGGTCTCTTCTTCTGGTCATCAAATAGCTATTTACAGAAAGGGGTCTCTGGTCAAAGAATTTTGAGCAACTCTGGGATAAACCAAGTTAAATAGTTTCTTTTACCTCAAAACTTCCTGGAACTTTCCAAACAGAATACAGTATAAAGAGTTTCTCAAATGTGTTTGATATGAAATACCTTCTTTTTTGCAAAGGTAAGATTGGGCAGGGGAAGAATCTCTCAGGACTGGTGTTTTGTGGAACTCATTTTGGGAACTGCCTTTTTCATCCCAAAGAATGAATTTCTAGTTTGCATTTAAGAACAGTGGAAGAGAGGTTTAGAGGCAAAAGTCTTCCCTGTTCCTCTTAAATCCTACCCTCTCTTTCTTCAGACATGAAAAACTATGTACCAAGAAGCTACTTAGGAGTGTAGCCTGGAAAGGACCCTAGTTAGTGAAGGGTGATGTCTCAGTTCATTTGGGCTGCTATAACAAAAATACCGTAGACTGGGTGGCTTTTAAACAAGATAAATTTATTTCTCATGGTTCTGGAGGCTGGGAAGTCCAAGAACAAGTGCTGGCAGATTTGGTGTCTGGTGAGGGCCTGTTCGTCATAGACAGCAAACCTCTCTCCATGTCCTCACATGACAGAAGGGGCAAGCGATCTCAGTGAGGCCCCTTTTATAAGGGCACTAATCCCATTCACCAGGGTTCTGCCCTCGAGACCTAATCACCTTTCGAAGGCCCCAACTTTTATTAGGTTGGTGCAAAAGTAATTGCATTTTTTGCCATTACTTTCAATGGCAAAAACTGAAGTAACTTTTGCACCAAGCGAATAATACCATCACACTGGGGGCCTGAATTTCAACATAACAATTTTTTTGAGGGGGAGTGGAGCATAAACATTCAGTCCATTGCAGAAAAATAATAAGAGAGGGACAAAAGATGACTCATAAGCCTCTAAACAAGTGGGGCCAAATAAATGCTATTGATAAATTTTTTTCCTCTTTAAAATCCTCAAAATTCTGACATTTCTGGGACTTAATTGAGATGACAGACTGGTTCATCTCAATAGGGAATTAATGTACTCACTGTGGCATGAAAATTAAGTGATTGTGTGAACTGTTGTTCATTATATATTTTAAAAGTTGGGGATGTTTGTACTTTCATGGCACATTTTTCTCAAAGTGTTTGATAAAACTCAGTAATGATTCTACCCTCATGACAATGAGGCAAGCAGTTACTACTAAAATTCTACTTTGTGAAAATTAGCCTTAAAAAGTATCTTCCCTTATGATTTCTCATGTTTCTATTCTCTTTCAAGTCCTTGCTGGGTGGTAGAAATACTTTAACTCTTACTTTGGTGGTTCAGTTTGTCAGACCCAGGTCTTGTAATTAAACAATGCTAGCTGGTGAAGAAGGAAATGGTCTGTCTGACCAGTGACACAGTTGTAGCCCTCCAATTCTTTTCTGCAGATGATGGTTTAACTTATATAAAATATATCTTATCTATATAATATATATATTCTCTATATTAAATATAAGACAGTGGAGAGCATCATAAGCTATGGTTGAGTGATATTGTTTCTAATCCCAGCTTTTCCATTGCCTGCTTTTTAATAAGTCACTTGTCTTTTCAGGGCTTCATTTGCAAAGTGAAATATTTCACACATTTTTAGTAATTTATCAGTTTAGCTACATCTGAGAAAAGCCAGCATAACCATGGCTTAAGCGAGTAGCATAAGCAAGACAGAACCTTGTTTCTATCTTTTTGTTTTTTTTTTTGGAATTCAGATTTGTTGATTTCCATCATACTGACTTCATGATGGTATGAAGCTGACTGCAAGAAAGGGAGCTGGTGATTTTAAGTTAAAATTAAGCTAATGGTGAAAGTACATCACCTCTGGCTTCAGTCACTGTTGGATATAAAGAGTTCCTCTTCAAACGGTTAACTTGCTGAGCATCCTTGCTCTTTGTTCACTGCTTTCAAGGCCAGATTTCTTTCCTCTCTGTATCCCCTACCCTGGTAAACAAACTTCCCACCAGTCCTTATCTGTAGAGACCACATTCCACATCTGCTACCCACTTCGGAGATTACCCCTCCTGTCACAAAGGCTCCTTCCCCCGAAACTGCACTCTTCACCGGCATAACTGCATTTTTGCACTTTTCAAGTTAGCCGGGCTCAGCTTAAATTGTCCAACTCCAGCCAATGGAGACAGGACACAGTAGCAGGGGTGAGCTGCGTTAGAAATAAAAACTCCTTCCCTCCTTTGTTCGGGGTGCTCTTGCCATTGCTCCATCACAAGCAGCACCCTTTCTACAGAAAGTAATTTTGCGATGCTGAGAGATCCTTTGTCTCGGTGCTGATTCTTCTTTGCAGCACTGAGCATTTGTTCCCAATAGTCACCACCTTGTCTTAGAATGAATATAGACTTTTTGTGAACAAAGTTCCAGAACTCTGAAATCCAGGGATGCTGTAGGCCTCTCCCAGCAATGTCCTTCACTTTGGGTCAGTCTCCTGGGCCAAAGGTGAAAGTGCTTTCAAAAATACTGCCATTTCCCCAGCACAGTGTTTTTGATTGCATCCACATATTGAGTTGGAACCTAGTACACCCAGTAGTAAGAGGCTTCTATGGGCCCCAGCTGAAATGCCATGATGTGATAGTCTTCATGTACTTCAATAGGTTCACTGACCACCTTTTTTATGGAGCCCACGGGCAATTCCTCAGTTTGTTCTTTAGTGCCAATCCACAGCTGGTCTTGTTCTAGCTTAATGGTGAGTCTTGGTGGAGTATGGTGGTTCACACCTGTAATCCTAGCACTTTGGGAAGCCAAGGCAGGTGGATCACAAGATCAGGAGTTCAAGACCAGCCTGGCCAACATAGTGAAACCCCATCTCTACTAAAAATGTAAAAAATTAGTCATACATGGTGGCGGGCTCCTGTAACCCCAGCTTTCACTGCTTTCAAGGCCAGATTTCTTTACTCTCTGTATCCCTTGCCCTGGTAAACAAACTTCCCATCAGACATTATCTATAAGATAAGTCCTTATCTATAACAAACTCCCACCAGTCCTTATCTGTAGAGATAAGGATATAGGAGGTGGAGGTTGCAGTAGCTGAGATTGCACCATTGCACTCCAGCCTGGCAACAGAGTAAGACTCTGTCTCAAAAAAAAAAAAAGATGAGTTTCACTTTTTCTCCATACTTATTGTACATGCCGGACAGGAGTACTGTTGGCATGCACTCCTCAGCACCACTAACAGATGGCATCACATCTTCAGGTTTTCCTTTATCCAACACTTCCCTGTGTTGTTTCTGCCTGCAGAGGCTCCTTCTTGTTCACTTTGACCTTTGCATCCTGCTGTGCAGCATCTTTGGGTGTGTGAACTGCTAAAACGTCATTGATGGTGGAGCCAACCACCATGATCTTGGTACCACTGGTCACTCGTATTTCTATCAATGTCTTATCCTCATGGATGAGTCCCTTATGCATGACTTTCTGCATGGCAGGCGGGAGATGGGTTATCCAGTGGATCTTCTGTTTTGGCTTGGAGCCTGTGCTGTCCAGGGGGAACTTCATGTCGTGCTTGGTCTTGTTCCAGATGATCTTCAGGTCCACCAGCTCCCTGCCTGTGCTGCCACCTGTGTCCTCACTGTTGCTGACTGAGGCCTGGCCACGGGGTCCCCAGGGGCCTGGGCCAGGGCCAGTTGCAGGCTGCCCCCACTGTGGCTTCTGTCTCCACGCAGTTAAGGGGCCTCGCTGGTGCCTAGATCACCAAGGTCTCGGCCTCCCTGTCCATGCCAGGTTCCTCCATGCCATCCGGGACTCTGGCCGCCGCCATGAGGATTGTGTCTGTTTCTATCTTATGTAAAAGAAGTCCCAAGATTAAGTGCTTTGATTTTGGTGCCACAAAATTATCAGAAGCCGAAGCTCCTTCCAGCTTTTGGTTCTGGGGTGTGGCCTTTGATTTTGTGGTACAAGATGGCTGCAGGAGCACTTGTCACCACATCTACATTTCAGGCAGCAGGGAAAGAAAGGGGAGAGGAAATGTCTACTAATTCCCTGTCTGGTAGAGGACTTTTGGCCCCGTTCCCCAGCCATGTGGAAAGGGCCTAATTCCCGAAAAGGAAGGCCCTTCCTCCCCCACAGGGAGGGTCCCTTATCTCACTCTATCCTGGCCGGACCCAAGACCAGCAACCTTCCCACCCAGCAGCCCACTGAACCAATCACCATGCGCCCCACCAGCTCTCCCGTAACCTCCCGTCCCACAAGCTCCCGCCCGGCAGGCTTCCTGCCCAGCAATCAACCTAGCCAATTACTACCTGCCAGGTCAGCTCTCCTACCGCTCCAGGCCCTCTGTCCCTATAAAGTCGATCGAACAAAGAAAGCGCGCGCGATTCATCCCCGTCCGCCTGAGTCGCCCGGAGATCCCAATAAAGTCGGTACTGGCCACCACGTGTCCTGCCTCATGTCTACTGGGGGCCTGCCTCCGTGGGTTGGGGTCCCACAACCAGGGGTCGCACATTCCCCTTTTAGATTTCCCAGAAGTCCCAGCAACGTGTCCGTTTATAATCCATTGGCCAGAATTGAGCCAAATGCAAACTCTAGACCAAGGGTTGTGGGGAGGGGCTAGGAAAGCAGCCTTTATTCTGGCCAGCCATGTGCTGAAATGAAAGAGCTCTGTTACTGAGAGAAAAGGGAAGAATGGTTATTGAGAGGCAACTATTGTTCTCTGTCACAGTCCTACGCCACCTTGGGGAAACTGATGCGAAAGCACAACGGGGGCTTGATAAATGCTACAGACACATTTCATCATTAACAGGCAGCATGAGTTGCCAGTCTTCTCTCAGGCCGCTTTCACTAGCAGAACAGAGCTTTGTGGCCAAATTCTTGCTTTTGATACCTTAGCTTCCAAAAAATGGTGTGTTGTGCACATGTTCTCACTTACAAGTGGGAGCTGAACAATGAGAACACATGGACACAGGGAGGGGAACAGCACATACTTGGGCCTTTCCAGGGGGTTGTGGGAGGGGAGGGAGAGCATCTGGTGAACTAGCTAATGCATATGGGGCTTAATATCTAGGTGATATGTTGATAGGTGCAGTAAACCACCATGGCACACGTTTATGTGTATAATAAACCTGCACATCCTGCCCCTGTATCCCGTAACTTGAAATAAAAAATTTTTTAAAGGCGGTGTGTTTGTGTATGCCTGCATGAGGCTTGGGCGAGGAGGTTATGAGCAGCTCATCCTCTCATCCTCCCTGTCTGTCCCTAGGAAGCCACAGCAAGTTTTCACTGATGTTTTAGGGATAGGGATTTGAGTCCTCTTAGAAACAAACAGAACCAGTGAGCACTTAGTGCCATTTCTGCTGCAACATCTTTGCTAAAGGCATTATTGTTATTTTAAAAAATAAATTAAGATTCCTGGACTTGTATATTCAATATGGTAATCACTAAAAGACTAAAATCCTCCTTTTACCCACAAGACAGAGATTCCAAGGTGAGGTAGCCAGGAGTTTATTCCACTCCTTACAAGAGGTCACTGTAGAACGTGTTTCTGGTCTGTGCAGCCGTGGAATAGCTATAAGCAAGTGTGTGGCTTAGCAATAAACCCTTTATTTAGCCTATGGGTTCAAGAGGTCTCAATTTGGAAATGGGGATTTAAGGAAAGGAACTGTCATAATCTTTCGTGGAATTGTGAATTTCTAACTTATGGATAGGTGGGCTTGAAAATAAATCAGGCAGCTGGAGAACTATGTCACCTCTTCTTTGTGGGTGTTGTGTTTGAGAATTTATGGATGTCTATGGGAAATATAGCAGCTGACAGGAAAATTAAACATGAACAGGCATCTCTGCATCTCCTCCTGGGGGGAAGAGCTTGTGAGGAACACGAGCACACATAGGACCACTTGGTGGGACTTTGGTGCTTCAAACTCCTTTCTTCCTACTGTTTGAACAATCTCGGAGTGGCTGACGCTTTTGTGGAATGCCACATGGGAGCCACTGGGCATAATCCTGGGGGAAGAGAAATGGCCCCCTGGGTGACAGCAGCCACTCTGGGTAGGGCCAGGATTCCCAGAAGGTGCATGGGGATTCCCCAACAAAGATGAGGAGGCAGGGGCTGCATTCAGGTTGGAAACAAGGGCAAGAACCAGGGATAAGTAAGGAGACCCCCCGGGAAGCACTAAGTTCTTGGATATATTTTCCCATGGTTATGGGGAGAGTGATAGACATAACTTTAATCTCCTCTTTGAAGGGCTTATTAAACATGCTGTCAAACACACACTCATGTAATCTTTGTAATTCCCTTTAGACACGGCAGTGGTGACCATCAGAGCTGGCTATAGGTAGCAATTCTTCCAGTTGGGGCAAGCAGAAAGGGATTTATATAGAGAATTAGGTGCTTGCAAAATGATTGGAGAAACTAAAGAATGAGACTCTAGGCTGAGCTCCGGAAATAATTTGCAGAGGGACACTGCAGAATTTGCCATTAAGAGAGCTGCCACCTCCTCCACTGTCAGGGAGCTGCTGCCTGTATGGCTGGCTCTGGGGCCAAACGCTCCCTTCTGAGGAGACACCCAGGGAGTTGCTGCCACAAGTAGGCCAGCTTGACCCTCATGAAGTTGGGGTTAAGGTACTGGGACCTTCTGCACTGCTGCAGAAAACTAAATCCTGCCAAGAGCGTGTTGGTTAGTAGACGCAGCAGATATTGCGGAAGTGGGACTTACAGTGCAGTTGGGCTACATGCGTCACAGGCAGGGGAAATTGGCCTTTAGCTCCCCTGTAGGGAAACAAGGGTCAAAGCAGACATGACCAGTTACGAGGCTGTGGCAGTAACCCTGGTGCAGGGTATGGTTTCAACTAAGGTGGTCAGGCTGGAAGGGGGGGCACAGAATCCTTTGGGATGTATTTTAGAGGCAGAACCATTGGAGCCTGCTGATGAAATGGATGAGAGTGGTGAGAAAAAGAGGAATCAAGAACGAGTCTTAGCCAGGCATGGTACCTCACACCTGTAATCCCAGCATTCTAGGAGGCTGAGGCAGGTGGGTCACTTGACTTGAGGTCAGCAGTCCGAGACCAGCCCAGCCAACTCAGTGAAACCTCGTTTCTACTAAAAATACAAAAATTAGCCACTCTCCTGCTTCCCTAGTAGCTGGGACTACAGGTGTGTGTGGTGGTGCTCACCTGTAGTCCTAGCTACTAGGGAGGCTGAGGCAGGAGAATCACTTGAACCCAGGAGACAGAGTTTGCAGTGAATTGAGATTGCACCACCGTTCTCCAGCCTGGACAACAGCGTGAGACTCTGTTTCAAAACAACAACAACAACAAGCTTTTAGCCTTGTTCAACAGTTGGACATGATACCATTATTTCCCTGAAAGACTCCTACTGCTTAGTGTAGGGCAGAGGCTGTTACGGAGATGCGGGGGGAGTAGGAACATCACCGGGCGAGGCTGTGAGGATGTTTCAGAGGGAAGAGGACCCTTATTTCTCTGTTTCTCTATCCCTACTTTGGAGATCAGAGCTCCTGATAGCAGAGTCCTATTCATCTGGGAGTTGATGACACTGGCCAGGGCTGACTGCTTTTCGGCATTTGTTTCTGTTATCTTTGTTTGACAGCCTCTCTTTTTCTGGCATTTGGTGGGTGTGAGCGTAATTAGGTTGGCAGAAATAACAGTAGTTCTTACTCTGGGACTTGAATGTCATTTGCATATTTTAAATTCTCCTGTGAAAATGTCTTCCTGTCTAACCTGAGTCTGAAGAAGGAGAACTAAAGGAAGATCTAAAGGAGGAATCAATTTAACTAACCCAGTAAGCAGCTGGTTTGAGTTAGGCTTCAGACATCAAGACAAGAATCTGAGTGCAAGTAGGGTATTTGGAGGAGCTTAGGAAGAACTTGCAGTGGAGTGGACAGGTGACACAGATAAATTTGTATTAATGAGCAGGTTGCTGGCTGGGCATATTGGCTCACACCTGCAATCCCAGCACTTTGTGAGGTCAAGGCAGGAGGATTGCTTAAAGTCAGAAGTTTGAGCCTGGGCAACATAAGGAGACCCCATCTCTATGAAAAATAAATTAGCCA
>NW_016107346.1:7428985-7441715 GCF_001604975.1 Cebus imitator | reverse complement strand
GGAATGGTGGTGTGTTGTAGGGGGGAATCCCCTCAAGTGCTGTGGCAAGGGTCTGAAGCCTCAGCCTGTTCCCATATAAATATTGATTTAGAAAAGAATTAGAAATGTAGGCACATAGTTATTCCTTTATATAATCATATATAATCTTTTAGTTACTAATAATCATAAAGATATACACTCAATATAACCTTTAATTTTACTAATGACTATCAGGCTATGAAGCATGGAACTGAGGGAACATTGTGAACAAAGTGATCCTAAGGCAGGATGCTCTAAGCCCTCTGTCACACCCGCATAAGGGCTGCCGGAGGGCGCCTCGGCTGTGCAGCGGCACCAGCGCTGTGAAAGTGCCTGCTGTTTAGCTAGCTAGGGAAGGAGATGTCCAAAATGACGGAGACATCTCCTTCCTGGGGAAGTTAGGAGAAAACTCCACTTCTCCAAGCTCTTGTGGCAAGGCCTGATGGCTATCAGGGAAGCCCACAGACATCCAGGTGCTTAACTGTCTCTATGTGATGCTGTGCTTCAATGGTCACGTTCCATGTCTACTCTCATGCCCTGCTTCTGCACCTGGTTTCTCTTTTTCTTAAAAGATAAGAATTAATAATAGTAACATAATCGTAGTGTCCTTGACATTTCTGACAAGTATGTGAAGAGTGCTGACGCATTAGCTTTTCTCCTCGGCTACTTGAAAGTATTGGGCCCCCTATCTCCAAGACACGTGGTTTACCTGACCCAATCACCGACCACCATTACCTCACCCTACATTCCCTGCCCACTGCTTTGTACTCAATAAAAGTCAGAGTGTCTAGGCACTCGGTGTCACTGCAGGTCTCCGCGCTTTGGTTCGCAGTGGATCCCCGAGCCCTAACTCTCTTTTCTCTACCTCTGTGTCTGTGTCTTTTATTTCTACAGTTTCTTACCTCCGCACCAATAGGGAGGCGCACACAGAACCCTATAGGGCTGGACCCTATAGTTTGTGTCTGTAGTCCCAGCTACTTAGAAGGCTAAGGCAGGAGGATTGGGTGAGTCCAGGAGTTCAAGTCTGCTGATGTATGATGACGCCTCTGCACTCCCGCCTGGTTGACAGAGTGAGATCCTGTAACAAGCAGGTTGCTGCTGGATACAACTGGGACTTAATTCCCCTGCAGAAACTTGGGAGAGTATAAAGAGCACTTCTCAGAGTTGTCACCACTAACAGATGAGGCAGAGGCATTAGATCCTGCAGCGTATCCTCCTTGCTGCACCTGCAGCCAAGAACATTCCTGCAGTGAGAGATAGCACTTAGGCAATGAGTTGCAAACGCTTGCTGTAGGAAGCCATTGCATGTGTGGGAATGGTGAGGGTCAAGGGCATGTGGGGAGGCCACTGACAGTGCTGCTACAACTGCCTGGACTGCTGGACCCAAGGCAGTGACTAGGGGGAGGGGCATGGAGACTGTCTTTCCAAACATAATGCAAAGGATATTGTCATTGCCTGTGACAGTTCACAGTTGGAGATCCTCACAACTTATATGAATTTCTTTCTTTCTTTTTTTTTGTTTTTAGACAGCGTCTCATTCTCTTGCGCAGGCTGGAGTGCAGAGGGATGATCTCGGCTCACTGCAACCTCCACCTCCTGGGTTCAAGCGATTCTTGTGCCTCAGCCTCCCAAGTAACTTGGACTACAGGTGTGTGCCAACATGCCTGGCTAATGTTTTTGTATTTTTTGATAAAGACAGGGTGTCATCATGTTGTCCAGGCTAGTCTCAAACTCCTGGCCTCAAGTGATCCACCCGCCTGGGCCTCTCAAAGTGCTGTGATTATAGGCATGAGCCACCACACCCAGCCAAAATATTATATGAATTTCGTATGTATATGAAATTATATGTATGGCGGTGGCAGATCTTTTTCAGGAATGCATAATAAGGTCTCTGGATAATTGGCTAGCTTTAATTTATTGATACCTGTTTTGTGTAGCTTCAGCCTGCTGGATGCTGTGGTGCAGATCCCATGTTACACAAGGCAGCTGGGAACTGGGGGCTGGGGCCGTGGAGGCCAAAATGCAGCCCAGCTCTTACCTTGTCCTGTGTCCTGCAAGGAGCCATGTCTGGAGGGTCTGTCCTTTCATCCTTTGGACAAAGTTGCCATATGCGTAAATGGAGTGCCAAACAGGAAAGGTGAGTTTAGAAAAGAATGATTTATCTCCATAGTTTGTCATTTCGTCAACCATTGGGCACAATAAAGGCACTGCATTTGTGTCCACGTGGATACGAAGATGAGTCTTAGTTAGTTGTAGGAGCTGCCAGATTTCTTCCCAAATCAGTTCAAATACAGACTGGGTCTTCTGAACACATTAACGATTAAGCTGCAAAAGACTAAGTGGAAAGTCACATCAGTCATCTTTAAGAACAGCTTTTACTTGAAAAAATAAAAAATAGTAATAGCAAGCAGCAAATAACAGCACATCCCCACCCTTCAGAAAGGGGCAGAGGGAAACTCAAGCCTACCAGCTGGGTCTCAAAGACCATGACACTAATTAGCTTTGGAAGGTGTGTGGAAGTAAACGAGGCAATGCTGACTTTGGAACCCCCTGCAATTCAGTATCCAGTGAACACAGATTTAGTTGGCTCAAAAAATTGCAATCCAAGCTCTAGCTGTGGGCATCTTGCAGGCATGGACACTTGTGTTAGTCTGTTTGCACTGCTATAAAGGAGCACCTGAGACTGGGTAATTTATGATGAAAAGAGGTTATTTGGCTCACTGTTCTACAGACTGTACAAGAAGCATGGCACCAGCATCTGCTTCTGGTGAGGGCTTCAGGAAGCTTCTGATCATGGTAGAAGGTAAGGGAGAACTGGCAGTGTCACATGGTGAGAGGGAGCAAGAGAGAGAAGGGGGAGCTCCCAGAGCCTTTTAAACAACCATATCTCCTGGAAACAACTGGCAAGAACTCACTCATCACCCCTGGGAATGGCACCAAGTCATTTATGAGGGGTCCACCCCCATGATCCAATCACCTCCCACCAGGCCCCACCTTCGACAGGAGGAATTACACTTCAACATGGGATTTGGAGAAGACACACATGCAAACCATATCAGAACTTCATGGGGAAAAGAGTGACAGTTCAAAGAGGGTCTTTGCCATAAGCACAGGAATGGGAGGAAGGACTGAGGCATTGATCAAGCTGGGCACCCCACTCCTTCCCTCTCTGAATTCACATCTCATACTAACAGTGTCTGTGCCTGGCTCTCTTCTTGCTATTCAGGTTTTTACGACATGGATCTCTGTAACATCACTTTGGGAACAAATGCATGTTTTACTTATGCTTTCTCTTACAAATGATGCCCTTTTCATCTGATCTCATTCCCTCCCTTGCTACCACCTTGGAATGTGCCACCATAACCTCACCCCTGGCTTATGGTACCAGCTTCCTGATTGGTCTTACCCCTTTCCAGTGTTTCCTGGGATCACTTCCCTAGTTAATCTACCTGTACTCAAATTCCTGCCTCAGGCTCAACTTCTGGGGACCTTGACTTTTCTTTCTCAGCAGGCACAGAGCCTGCTGCCTCTGGGCAGCTGAAAGCACCTCATGCATTTGCTTGGTGGGTTCTCTTTCACTGGATGGGTGGAGTACTGGCCCCCATCCTCCCTTCCCATTGCCACACATGTCCTCCTACAGGCCCCTTTTTCTACCATATGGCTAGGACCCATTTCCTCCCACTTCCCCTTCCACAGCCTCCACTTTTTCCCTAAGCCCCAGGAGGCAATGCCAACACTGTTATGGAGTGCAGTTTAACTCTTGTTTATCCTTACCTCTCTCACCTAAGCTATTCACATAGGGATCTTCACCTTCTTGACCAGCCCTACCCTTCAAGACTCTAAGATAAGCAAAACAATAGGTCTCCCCTGTACATGTGCCTGCTTCTCTGCGTTTGAGCTACTGCACAAACTGCAAGCAGTTAACAAATGTATCTTCCTTGTCACACTGGACTCAATGAGCTCAAAGTCCACCCCGAAGTCTTCATACCACAGCTGGAAATTGCTTTTTAATCACAGAACATCGGGTATGACGCATTCTCTGTTGGCCACATGAGTGACAACAAGCAAAGAAACAGACAAATTGTACGAAAGAATAATGTTCCTTCTTCCTGGAAATTTTCTAAAAGGAATAGGATGAGAACCCTGTGTCTTATTTTTAAAAATGGCATACAGCCTCAAATTGCCAATCAACCCCAAGCATACACTTGAATGTAGAATTTTTCTTGAATATCCAGCATATGAATGTTAGCTTTCACATCCTTGACTAGACTAGTAGCATGGACAGACTGTGGAAAGGCTGAATTGCCTGCCTGGAGGCAAGCTGTATTTGAAATAAATAATGCATTTCATAATACCATGCAGCATCATGCTCTATGGAACCTTGAGAGATGTAATCTACTACCATCACTCCATGCTCCTCCAGCATTTCTAATTAACTCAAGGACTGTGGGCTCTGTGTGGAGCTGAGGGAATAGAAGGCATGGTGGGGGTGGGGGGATGTAGGGGAGGAGGACAAACCAGAAAGGTTTTTGCCTTCCTTCTCAGTCTTCATCTTTGTTTTGGCCACTGCAGTCCAACTCTTTGCCTCAAAGATAAGGAAGCAAAACAAAACAAAACAGCTAATTGTAAATCTATCCACCGAAACATCCAACCCTGGTGCTATGGTTTGAATGTTTGTCCCCTCCAAAACTCATGTTGACATTTAACCCCCAATGTGGCAGTATTGAGCGGTGGGGTCTTTAAGAGGTGGTTGGGTCATGAGGGCTTGGCCCTCATGAATGGATTAACACATTCATGGATTAATGGGTTAGTGGATCAATGAGTTATGGGAGTGAGACTGGTGGCTTTATAAGAAGAGGAAGAGAGACCTGGGACAGCACACTCAGCTCCTCACCATGTGACACCGTGAGCCACCTTAGAACTCTGCAGAGTCCCCACCAGCAAGAAGGCCCTCACCATATGCAGCCCCTTGACCTTGGACTTCTTAGCCTCCATAACTGTTGGAAATAAATTCCTTTTCTTTATAACTTAACCAATTTCAGGTATTCTGTTCCAAATAACAGAAAATGGACTAAGGCACCTGGGATGCAGCTAGGTGATCAAAGCTGGTGCTGCTTAAGGTGGGACCAGCTCTGTGGTACAGTTCCTGCTTCAGTGTGATCTGATCACCTAGATGTATCCCAGATGTGACCATATGATGGATTGCTTCACAATCCTATAGTCAGGTTCTAAATAATATTGACTCAATAACATAATATTGACTGCAATAGATTACAGACTGCAAGGCAGAATGTACAGGAGGTCCTCATTTTGGTAAATTATATAGGTAGATGTAAATTATAAATACACATGCTTATATTATACAGACGTGTTAATTACTTACATATAAAATCATACATACATAAATACCAGGAGAGTAGACCATATTCAAAACAGGCACATTGAATGGAGGGGTGATTTGAAATGTTTGGAAAAATATTATATGTGTGTTTTCATAGTGTTTCGCTGATATATCTTTCTTTTATAAATAGAAAGCTATATCAAAAAATATTCTTTCCTCCTGCTTCCACGATTATTGGCACAGTTACTTTGAGCAAAACTACCTCTTCTCCCAGCTGCCTTACTTTCAACCTTAGTGTGGCTCTATTGTTCAAACTACTAATATGCTCTGCCAGCTGGGGGTGGTGATCCAAGGGTAGGATGCTGTTAAAAGGTCAGTAGACCTGAGACCTGGGATCCCCATCCTAAAGCCTCCATCCCTTGAAGAAACCACAATAAGCCATCTAAGTCCTGTTGGACCCCAGCACTCGCTCATTGTGGTTATGGTAGACCTTGCTTTTTCCTGTACTGTGCATCAGCTTAGACAATTGGGAAATTATTTTTAGTTTACAGATGGCCTCAGTCATGGATTTACAGCACTGTAACTATGTAATATTGTGACGAAATAATTTTAACAGTGTAGCTATCGCATTGCCCTGCTTTACCGCAGAGACAGCGCCACCTAATGGTTTAACAAGGGCCCAGCCATTCCTTACCAAAAAGCAGCTCATTGTTAATTGTGGAGGAGAGGATGGTAAATCATAGCAATATATCTTCCCCGCCCCTATACAATATAGCAGAAAGCAATAGCTATTTGAGCACTTCTCCATCATAATGCAACCATCAATAAATCTTTGGGTAAGATTGTGTCATTGTAAAGCATTTGCCCACCAATGACGTTTTATATCCCCAGATGCCATTACAGTATAAAGCCAAGATCTTTCATAAGCAGAAGACAACAAGCATGCCTGGTTTAATAGCATTTCTTGCCCACCATTACTCAAAGCACCCTGAATTAGGGAGCTCTCAAATATATAATTCTTAGCCAAACAAAGCCTGCTTCCCCACGGCATAAACCTGAGCCTCCCAAACTGCTAGGATTACAGGTGTAAGCCACCACACCCAGCCAGAAGAAATATTCTTGTACAGAGCTCTCCTGTGGCTAGAGGATGTAATTATATACATTGATTGAACAGTAGTCAGGACCCAGCCTGTCTGGGTCTGAGTGAAGCAAAACCTGATGGCAGAGCCAGAAGCCAGAATGATATTACCAGTCGACCTTGTCCCCACGGACAGTAATGGGATGCAGCCATAGTGCTCCTGCAAGTGTAACTTCTAGCTTTCACAGCACTTCACGTTGGGTTGTCTAATTTATAGAGACAGAGAACGCCCGTGCTGGAAGGACCTTTTGTCACTCCTGCAACAGATACTTCTTATGCCCTATGCTGGGTTGAATTGTATTCTCCAAAAAGATAAGTTGAAGTCCTACCACCTGGAATCTTAGACTGTGACCTTATTTGAAAATAGGGTCATTGCAGCTGTAATTAGGATGAGATCATACTAGAGTAGGGGGAGCCCTATTCCAACATAACTAGTGTCCTTTTAAGAAGTGAGGCAGTCACAGAGAAAGACGGCCATGTGAAGACAGAGGCAGAGATTAGAGTGACATCTATAAGCTGAGGAACACTAAGGATTGCCAGCAACACCAGGTGCTGGAAGGGGCAAGGAAGAATTCTCCCCTACAGGTTTTCAGAGGGAGCATGGCCCTGTTAACACCTCAATTTCAGATTTCCAGCCTCTGAAACTGTGAGACAGTACATTTCTGATGTAAGCCACCCAGTCTGTGGTACTTTGTTATGGCAGTCCTAGGAAACTAATACAGCCCCTGCTAAGTGCCTGTAGGAAGTAGAAAAGTTCCTCTTCAAAATTTCCTTTCTCATTAAAGAATAAATAGTAAGTATTAGAAACAATAGTTTGTTTTAAAGACTAACTTTCTTCAAAGCCTTCTTGCTAGTAGCTCTTTTTTAACCCCATCCTATGTAGCTGTTATACATGCCCACAAGCACATAGTACATCCTATGTCCTTGTACTTTAAGCAAGATATCTGTGTGAGTTGTGCTCACAGGCATGTCCCATCTCGCAGCCTACGCCCCTGCCTTATCTAGACTTCCTTTTTGTTCTCCATTGCTTTTACCTGCTTAGAAAAGTTTTAAGTTGTTAGCCAATCAAGTTTTAATTTGGATTGTGAAGTCTAGCTCCAACCAACAGAGATCAGACACAGCAGTAAAGATGACCCCAAATGCATAAAAGATAAATATGTCTGCTTTTCCTTTGTTCGTTGTACTCTCATAGCAAGATAGCTAACAAGAACACCCTTTCTGCAAAAAGTAAAAATTGCCCTGCTAAAAGATCTTTTGTCTCAGTGCTGATTTTTCTTTGCAGCACCAAGCATCTGTTTCCAACAGTGCCCATCTTTATGCATTATCTGTTCTAACCTTAAGGCAAGGACATGCCTTGGTCCCATTTCACTTCAGTCACTTTATGGGTTGATCTGAACTGTTTGTGCACCATATCCAGCCATCTCCATCTGGATTTCTTTGTCACACATTCAGTTTAGAATGACAAGCAGGAGAGGATTTGAAATCGCCAGAGCCATTGCTGAAGGAGCAGAGTAAGCTCCATGTCTCATGAACCTCAACCTGGTCAATGAAAGTCAAGGGGAGCTCAGTAAGCAGTGTTCTTGGAGGAATCTTAGCCCAGCACTGCCTGCTATGTAGACAGACAGTCTCTGCAGTGAGTGGGGTTGGTCATAACGGTGAGGCCTGCATCCCCCGATTCCTCATTTCCTTCCTCTGTTTCTTCTCCTATCCAGGGAGCTCCTGAGTGTTTGTTGTTAAAGTTCTTTATGCTAATTATTTTTTATTGCAGCACGGCTTCCAACATCTCGTAGGACTTATTTAGAAAAAAATCATGGAAATCAAGCCTAGCCTTTCCATGTCCTGGCTGGCTGTGTCTGGACTGTTGCCTGGAGCCGGCAGCACCACGCTGTCCTGGGGCCCCACTTTCCATCAGAAGCTCCTTTTTCTTCCTCTGTTTGAGGCACTGCATAGATGCTTTGCTCAAAACCATGTCTAGAGACAAACAAGCACTCCACAAAAAGCCTCCTCTGTGGACCCATAAGACTACGTATAATGCAATCATTGCTTAATTTCTCAAAACACTTTCACCTAAGGCAAGGTTCAAAACTAGTGAGAGTAGACACAAATCTACAGTTTAGAAAGTTTTCTCAATAATTTTGATTTTTTTAAAAAATAGAATCCTTCCAGCTTTTTGAGAATCAGAAGAATAAGACCACAAACCTTCCCTGACTTCAGGTCTTTCCCCCTTTGTTATTCCGATACTCAATTCTTAATTGAAATTCTACAACCTTCAACACCAGACTCAAGGTAGATTTTTTTTCCCCAACCAACTATCCCAAAAAGTTATCTTTCTCCCAGAAGCCCAGAGGAATTATTCATTCAACAAGTGCAATGCTGATCATGTGCCTTTAAGTTCGCTCTTAATGAAGAGAGTATTCACTGCCATCATATAGCATTGTCAGAAATTTCCCAAAATAAGAGTAGGCAGGTGATGTGAGGTCTAATTCTGAAGTTCTGAAATTTAAATATGCATAACTGTGCATAATTAGTAGAAAGGCACGTAATGATATAGATGTCTAGGGCATGACCCAGAGACTTGGATCCACTAGTCCTGGGCTGGGCCTGTAAAAGAACATTGCTCCAATGCCTGTGTGGTGCTTTCCAGTTTAGAAATTAGTTTCCTCCCTTGCCTGACTGAAAGCCAGTTCTTACTAATGCAATGTGTGCACGTGCTGCACCTGAGACTCCACAGGAGTGTAGTGTATTAGGCTAAGAATACAGAATGTGGAGTAAGGGCAGATTAGGGAAGAACAGACAGCGAAGGTGGCTTCTTGTGAATGTGACTCTCAAGAGAGAGGCTGGGCATCAACCATAGGCTGGGTCTGATGAGTTGCTGGGGGGGCTGGAGAGTGATGGGCAGCCTATTGTAGAGGACATGCCCACGGTCATAATGAACAGTGATCTCTCTCTCTCAATCTCTCTCTCTCTCTCTCTTTTTTTTTTTTTGAGATGGGGTCTCCCTCTGTCACCTGGGCTGGAGTGCAGTGGTGTGATCTCAGCTCACTGCAGCCTTCACCTCCTGGGCTCAAGTGACCCTCCCACCTCAGCCTCCTAAGTAGCTGGGACCACAGGTGCATACCACAATGCCCAGCTAATTTTTGTATTTTAGGAAGAGACAGGGTTTCGCTATGTTGCCTAGGCTGGTCTCGAACTCCTGAGTTCAAGTGATCCACCCACCTTGGCCTCCCAAAGTGCTGGAATTACAGGCGTGAGCCACCACGCCCAACCTAGAACAGTGACCTCCTGAAAAGGAGTGCCCATGCTGGAGGGCAGAAATAAAATGTAATAGCTAGGGCTATTTAATTTGTATTTAAAGCTTTGTTAATATTCCATGTATCAATAGACACTGACATCCTTGCTGGATTACAGGTTATGAGGCTTCCGTGGAGTGTGGGATCCCAAGGAAAGAGAGGGTGCTTCCCAAGAAGAGGGGTGCTGCTTGTGGCATCCTCATACCCTCTCTGTGATTTAAATGTGCCTGCCAAGTAGACTTATGAGTTATACTCTCCAAATGAACAAGTGGCTTTAAAAAGTGCTGCAAAGGACTCACAGATTGAAGAGACTAATGAGGCAAGTCAAACGACTCTACAAGAACATGGAGGAACTGACAGTCTCTATTCCTAGTATCAATAAACATAAGGTTAAAAACAATGATGGTCTAATCAGTGCTGACCAACAGTTGGTTAAAAAAATTCAAGACTATTAAGAATTCTTTCTGGATTATGGCTCTAAAGCCACTCTTATTAGTTTTAAACCTTGCCTTAGGTGTATATGTATTGAGAAATCAAGAAATCAAATAGTATTAGGCTGAATCATATAGAGTTGACAATATTTAGCTATATTTTGATATAAAATTAGAAATTCCATACAGTTCAACATAAACTTAACATGATTAATATGACCTTTTTTCTTAAAAAAAAAAAAAAAAAAGCATCCTAGACCAGGTACAGTGGCTCATGCCTATAATCCCAGCACTTTGGGTGGCCAAGGTGGGCAGATCACTTGAGGCCAGGAGTCTGAGAGCCTGGCCAACAAGGTGAAACCTCATCTCTACTAAAAATAAAAAAATTAGCCAGGTGTGGTGGTGCACACTGGTAGTCCCAGCTACTTAGGAAGCTGAGGCACAAGATTAAATTGAACCTGGGAGGCAGAGGTTGAAGTGAACTGAGATTACATCACTGCACTCCAGACTGGGTGACAGAGTAAGACTCCATTAAAAAAAAAAAAGAAAAAAGAAAAAGAAAAAAAAGCATCCCAAGGATGAAAACGCTCCAATTTTTTATTACTTTATTTTAAAAGCTATGATAAACCTTATTCAGACCGTTACAAAATTCTATTGGACTTAATGATAAATACTTACAAAACCTCTTTTGAGATTCCTTATGTAAAAGATGAAAAGCACACTATGTATAAAAGTCTCATTCTGCTGGAATAAAAACAATAGGAGGAATATCTGGAGGCAATTTTGTGGCAAGATTAAACTGCAGTCCTTGCTGGTCAAAAAGTGGAAGAAACAGAAAATATTGCCAAAGATTTGGAAAATATTAAAATAAATTACACTGGTGGGAAATTTGCAATACAGTTTGACAAAAGTACAGATGCTTGTAACACATCCTAGCTCATAGTGCTTGTTAGACTGTGTCAGTCATAAATTGAAAGAACTACTTTTTAATAAGCCATGAAAGGAAAGATGAACTATATAAGATATAGTCTCAATAATAACTTATGAAAGAAAAGTGCTTGATGTTCCACATCATCTAGTGGTTAGAAAAAACAACAACAAAGAAGAAAAAAACAGTGTTTGATGAAAAGTGAAATGCAAAAGCACTACCAAGAGTTGTCTGCTTTGATTTGGGAGGGGAACAGAAAGGACTTTGCAGTGAGAATATTGAATTTCCCATAAAGAACATATCTACCATTGTTTCATAGGCCAGGTGTTACAGCAAAGAGGTCAAAGCCAGAGATGCTGAGCTTCCGGATATCTGAACATGTGGAGATTCCTGGAAGTGGCTCACCCAGGGAGGGCATGGAAGCTCCACATCCCTTCCCCCATAAAACTAAAAAAGATTTAAGTTAAAAAATTCAAATAAAATGAAATAAAATAAAAGTCAGAGATGCTCCATTAATGTAGCATTATAGGGGCATTTTATAAGGATGGAGATGAAAATCTTTTACCTGCACAGGAAGTTCACTGATTCTTTGTGGCCAGGTTCTTTAAAGATGAGTTACACAGTTTTCCTTTATGACAAGGTGGCAAATGTTTCAAATTTGGGAAACTCTTCCGGGAAGACAAGTGACTATCAATAGAACTGACAAAAGACACGAAGAGCTCAGATTGGCAGAAAGTCCAGAAACAAGCACTGATGGGTAAGTTAGTAATGTTCATGAATGGGGAAGAAAGTTGGCATAGTCAGAAATCACTGCAAAGAGATTAGGAATACTAGCTGGACCACGTAGAGGTGTAAACTTGTCCACTGCAGTTATTCCCAGAGCCACACAGTGTCAGATGGTAACATCTGATCAGGTGAGAATTCCATCAGGTCTTCTGGAAGACGAATTGTTTTTCCAGCTCCAGGCTTCTGCACCAGGGCCAGGAGCACCTCATCACTCCCAGAGTTGATGATATGCCACGTTGTTAAGGTCCCAGACCCTCAGGCAGGAACACAGCCTTCTATGTCCCCTCTGCTTCCCCAGGCTAATGCAGCCTTGTCCAGACATGTTGCTAAATTTAGTGCAACAATGCTGAACAGGATGAAATGTGTAGGCTAGCATGGATCTTGGCACAAATGGACCAACTGCAAGACATTTTGGCAACAACTGGGGAAAGTGGAGCACGGGTTGGGTACTAGGTAATATAAAAGAATGATTGTTCATTTTGTTAGGTATGATAATGATATAGCGGCTGCTATGGTCTGAATGTTTGTGTCACCCCCAGAATTCAGTAGGAGGTGGGGCCTTTAGAAAGTGATTATGTCATAAGGGCTGTGCCCTAATGAATGGAATCCCTGCTCTCATAATAGAGACCCCAGAGAACTCCTTGGCTCTTCCACTACGTGAGGACAAAACAAGGAGTTGTCATTCTGCAACCCAGAAGAGGGTCCTCAGCACGATGGCGCCCTGTGCATCTCCCAGCCGTCAGAACTGTGAGAAATAAGTTTCATTGTTTATAAGCTACCCAGTTTATCTTTTTTTTT
>NW_016107346.1:7426745-7427931 GCF_001604975.1 Cebus imitator | reverse complement strand
GAATAAACCTAACCAACAAGGTAAAAGACTTGTACACTGAAAACTTCAAAACCATTGTTGAAAAAAATTAAAGGAGAAATAAATAAAAAGGCATCCTGTATTGATGTTACCACTACCCAAAGTGATCTATAGATTAAATGCAATCTCTGTTAAAATATCATGGCATTTTTTGCAAAATAAAAAAATTTATTCTAAAATTTATATGGGATCTCAAGGCACCCTGAATAGCCAAAACAATTTTGAGAAAAAAGAACACAGTTGGAGGACTAGTAGTTCTTGATTTCAAAACATTACAAAACTACAGTAAGCAAAATAGTGTGGTACTGGCATAAAGATCGACAAATAGATCAATGGAACTGAATAGAGAGCTCCCGTCTATGGTCAAATGAAGTTCAACAAGGGTGCCAAGATCATTCAATGGAAAAAGGGCAGTTTCTTTAACAAATGATACTGGGAAAATTGGATGCAAAAGAATGAATTTGGACCCTTGTCCTATTCCATATGAAAAAATTGACACAAGATGCATTAAAGACCTAAAAGTAAGACCTCAAATTACAAAACTTCCAGGGAAAAATATAAGGGAAAACTTCATGACATTGTTGGCAATGACAACAATAGATAACACCAAAAGCACAGATGACATAAGCAAAACTAGACAAATGGGACTACATCAAACTTTAGAACTTTTGCACATCAAAGAGCACAATCCACGCTGGGCACAGTGGCTCAGGCCTGTAATCCCTGCACTTTGGGAGACCAAGAAAAGAGGATTGCTTGAAGCCAGGAGTTCAAGACCAGCCTGGGCAACATAGGAGACCCTCATCTCTTAAAAAAAACATTAGCTGAGAATGGTGGTATGCGCCTGTACACCAATTTCTGGAGGCTAAGACAGGAGGATCACTTGAGCCCAGGAGCTTAAGACCAGCCTGGGCAACATGGAAAAATCCTATTTTTAAAAAAAATATAAGCTGGGTGTGGTGGTGTGCACCTGTAGTCTTAGCTGCTTGGGAGGTCAGATCAAGCCACTGCAGTCTAGCCTGGGAGACAGAGTGAGACCTTGTTTCAAAAAACAAAAAACAGGCTGAGTGTGGTGTTCACCCCTGTAATCCCAGCACTTTGGGAGGCTGAGGTGGGCAGATCATGAGGTTAGGTGTTTGAGACCAGCCTGGCCAACATGATGAAACCC
>NW_016107346.1:7397719-7426725 GCF_001604975.1 Cebus imitator | reverse complement strand
CCTGTAATCCCAGCTACTCAGGAGGCTGAGTCAAGAGAATTGCTTGAACCCAGGAAGCAGAGGTTGCAGTGAGCTGAGATCACACTACTGCACTCCAGCCTGGGTGACAGAGCGAGAGTCTGTCTCAAAACAAACAAAGAAGCAAACAAGAAACAAACAAAAAACACTGCTGAACTGTACACAAATCCACAGAGTGATAGGAAAACCTATGAATAGGAGAAAATATTTGTAAATCATGTATCTGATAATGGGCTAATATCCAGAATATGTAAAGTACTCCTATAATTCAACAGCAAAAACAAAAATCAAGTAACCTAGTTAAAAAATGGGCAAAAGACTTGAATAGATATTTCTCCAAAGAAGACATACAGATGTTCAACAAGCATATGAAAAGATGCTCGTCACTAATCATCAGAGAACTGCAAATCAAAACAATGAGATGTCACCTCATACCCATTAGACACTACTATCAAAAACCTGGAAAATAACAAGGGTTGGCAAAGATGTGGAGAAACTAGACCCTTTGTGCATTGTTGGTAGGATTGTAAAATTGTGCAACTGCTATTAAAATTAGTATGGAGGCTTCCCAAAAATTAAAAAATAGAGCTATCATGTGATTTGGTAATCCCACGTTTGAGTATATAACCAAAAGAATTGAAAGCAGAGTCTCAATGAAATATTTGCACACCCATGTTTATAGTTTATAGTAGTGCTATTCATAATAGCCAAGAGGTAGAAGCAACCCAAATGTTCATTGATGGATGAATGAATAAACAAATGTTTTATAAATATATATATATATACACACACACACATACATATAAAACATACATATACATATACACACACATACACACACAAGGAAATATTATTCATCCTTTAAAAGGAAGAAAATCCTGTCATATGCTACAACATGGATGGACCTTGAAGACATAATGCTAAGTGAAAGAAGGCAGTCACAGAAAGACAAATCCTGTGTGAGTGCACCTATATTAAGTATCTAGAGTCGTCACATTTATAGAACATAAAGTAGAATGCAGTTGCCCGAAGTTAGAGAAAGGGGAGGGGGAAAAGGGGGAGTTGTTTAATAGGTATAGAGTTTCACGTCTGCACAATGCAAGTCTTGAGACCTGTCTCACAATAATGTAACTATACTTAACACTGCTGCACTGTACATTTAAAACTGGTTAAGATGGTCAATTTGCTATGTGTTTTTACCACAATAAAACAATGAGGACAGGAGACCTGGGAACAGAATTATTGAGCTGTTTTAAAAGCTTCCAAATGGAGTGTTTCAGTAGGTTTGGACAGAAACACTGTTAAATATTTAAAAACACATCACCCTATGATTAGTCTGCAGGAACATCAGGGAACATGGTCATTTACTTGCCAAGTGTCAACAAGAATCTTTGCATAATAGGTGGTGAAGGAGATGGAAAAATGAGTTTCACAATTTAGGGCAGCACATTCAGTAATGTAGTGATGTCCTTACTATATTTACTTTTTATGAGAAGTATTTTTTAGCTATGACAGCAATCAAAAGCAAGTCTTGAAAGAATACGCCTTCAAATTATTTTATTGCAAAATGTCAATTTCTTTTTAAATTAAAAGAGACTCAATTATGTTGAATTCAAAATCCAAATAATAAACATATTATAATTCTATCTTAATGAGAATGACTCATTATAATAAACAGAACTATTAATAAATTTATTAAAACATGTATTAAATGTTTATTTCCTATTCAGGTTATCCTTTAAAAATTTCTTCAATTGTGGCTTGAGCTTTCTTACTGGTGGGCTACACAATATAACAATTTTGGGGTCATTGCTATAGAGTTCAGAAGTTTATTCACACCCACAAAACCTGGAGAACCATGTCCAATCTCTTCCAGGAATTCTGAATCCATGTAAGAAGAAGAGGCAGTGATAGAAATGGAGTGAGGGAGGAGAGCCGCTAGGGAGAAAACAGAAAGATTTTTTTTCTAATCTTAAAAAATTCTTTCCCAATGATCAAGAATAGCACTATATAATAGAAATTTCTGTGATGAAAATGTTCTGTATCTGTGCTGTCTGGTACAGTAGCCACTGGCTATATGTGACTATTGAGCACTTGAAATGTGGAAAGGGGACTGAAGAACTGAATATTAAATTTTGTTTAATTTGAATTAGTTAAAATTTAAATAGACACATGTGGCTAATGACTACTGTGTAGGACAGTGCTGCAGAAAGTCCAGAAACAAACACTGGTGGGTAAGTAGGTGATGGGTGAGTCAACAATAGTTCTTGTTGAATAGAGAGTTGACAAATGACCCACTTATTTCTTTTATCAATAAAATAATATAATCATAGAAACTTTCTAAGTTTACCTCTAAATATTTTATTTCAAAAAATTTTATTCTGAAAAGAAATCACAACTAAACATGCCTAAACTGTCTCATGGTTGAAAGAAAAATATGAAATGTGTGAACCCAGCAATGTAGAATGCACATGTGTCAACATGAAGTCAGATGATGCAGGGACACAGAGATGGAATAATTGGAATGACATTTGGGGTATGCAAAAGTGGCCTTAGATTTTCTTTTCTATCTTGATGAAAGATTTATAATTTCGATTGTTGAAAAATGGAATTGAAACTTATGTTTCACAATTTGCCTGCCTATGAAGGAATATACTTTTTGTTAATTTTATCGTATTTCATAGTTTCAAGTTATTTTTCCTGTGGGAAGTTGCAGGCTAGGGGATGTGTACCCCTTTTCTTTTTCTTTTTTTTTATTATAATTCAAGTTCTGGGATACATGTGCAGAAGGTGCAAGTTAGTTACATAAGTATACACTTGCCATGGTGGTTTGCTGTACCCCTCAACCTGTCATCTACATTAGGTATTTCTCCTAATGCTATGCCTCCTCTAGCCCCTCATCCTCCGACAGGCCCTGGTGTGTGACATTCTCCTCCCTGTGTCCATGTGGTCTCATTGTTCAAGTCCCACTTATGGGTGAGAACATGAGGTGTTTGGTTTTTTTTTCCTGTGTTAGTTTGTTGAGAATAATGGTTTTCAGCTTCATCCATGTTCCTGCAAAGGACGTGTACTCATCTTTTCCCATAGCTGCATAGGATTCCATGGTGTATATGTGCCACATTTTAAAAATCCAGTCTATCTTTGATGGGCGTTTGGGTTGGTTCCAAGTCTTTGCTATTGTGAACAGTGCTGCAATAAACATATGTGTGCATGTGTCTTTATAGTAGAATGATTTATAATCCTTTGGGTATATGCCCAGTAATGGGATTGCTGGGTCAAATGGTATTTCTCATTCTAGATCCTTGAGTAATCGCCACACTGTTTTCCACAATGGTTGAACAAATTTACACTCCCACAGGCAGTGTAAAAGCACTCCTATTTCTCCACATCCTCTTCAGCATCTGTTGTTTCCTTTTTAATGATTGCCATTATATCTCATTGTGGTTTTGATTTGCATTTCTGTAATGACCAGTGATGATAAGCTTTTTTTGTGTGTTTGTTGGCTGCATAAATGTCTTCTTTTGAGAAGTGTCTGTTCATATCCTTTTTCTACTTTTTGATGGGGTTGTTTGTTTTTTTCTTGTAAATTTGTTTAAGTTCCTTGTATATTCTGGATATTAGCCCTTTGTCAGATGGATAGATTGCAAAAATTTTTTCCCATTCTGTAGGTTGCCTGTTCACTCTGATGATAGTGTCTTTTGCTGTGCAGAAGCTCTCTAGATTAATTTGATCCCATTTGTCAATTTTGGCTTTTGTTACCACTGCTTTTGGTGTTTTAGTCATGAAGTCTTTGCCTATGCCTATGTCCTGAATGGTATTGCCTAGGTGGTTTTCTTCTAGGGTTTTTATGATTTCAGGTCTTACATTTATATCTTTAATCCACTCCCTTTTTGCTTATAAAATTTCTGTTGACAATCCCATTAATAGCCTTATGGGAAATCCTTTGTATGTGTCAAGTTTCTTCTCTCTTGCTTTTTTAAAGATTCTTTCTTCGTTTTTGACCTTGGAGTATTCTTTTTTGAATTGATCTTGCTTTGGGTTCTTTTGAACTTCTTAAATCTCTGTGTTTGTATTCCTTTCAAGATATGAAGTTTTCGACAGTATTTCTTTGAGTTTTTTGCCTCCTTGTTTCTCTCTTCTCCTTCAGGTACTTCCACAATTCATATATTTGTATGTTTGACAGGGTCCTCATAAATCTCTTATGCTTTATTTACTCATTTTTCTATTTGTTTCTCTACTTGGATCATTTCAAATGACCTAAGTTCATTAATTCTTCCTTCTGCATCATTGAGTCAGCTGTTCAAACTCTCTATTAAGTTTTTTAGTTCTGTTGTTGTATTCTTCAGTTCCAGGATTTCTATTTGGTTCCTTTTATGGTTTCTATTTCTTTATTAAACTTCTCATTTTGTTCATACATTGTTTTCCTAATTGTATTTAATTGTTTATATTTTCTTATATTTCACTGAACTTCAAGATGATTATTTTGAATTATTTTTTCAGGCAAGTTGTATATCTTCTTTTCTTTAGGGTCAGTTATTGGAGCCTTATGGATTTCCTTTGGTAGTGTCATGTTTGCCTGATTCTTCACTATTTGCATAGTCTTGCATTGGCATGTGTGCATTTGAAGGAAAAAAATCTCTCTTTCAGTCTTAAAGACTGGCTCTGATGAGCTTAAGTCTTTTCTTTTTAGGTCTCTGGGCTGAAGGGATTGCCTCTGAGATTGCAATTGAGTGGTGTTGGGTCCAGGTCATGTGGCTGATTCTAGGTCCCCAGTAGAAACCACAGTTGGAGGGCTTATTCCCAGAGGTTTTAGTGGGTGCAAGTGTTATTTGGTGCAAGTGTTGTCTTGTCCCTGGGTACTGGACTGTCTCTAGGACCTTGGTTTTTTGGGTTGGTGATAACGTAAGCATCAGCTTCAGGATTTGCAGATAGTGGGCCTATTACTAGGTACACTGATGAGTATGGTTTCCTTTGGTACTCTGAGAGAGCCTCTGTTGGATCACTGGATGATTCCCTGGGCTGTCTGTATTACCTGAGCTCATTGCCAGTATGGGCTAGAATTGAGATACAGGATTGTTTCAGGTCCACATCCAAGACCAAGATATTCAGGTTTGTCTCTGGGGTCACTGAAAGGTGTCTCCCACTGGGTTCCTGGGTGAGCAGACTTGTTCTCAGACTGCAGTTGAGTAGAACTGGAGCCAATTTATAGGGCAACTTCAAGATTCACGATGTGACCAAGATCTGGGCATCAACTTCCAGGGGCACTATTAAACATGCCTCTCTCTGAGTTCCCAGGCAGGCAGAACTGCTCTCAGTCCATAGATGAAAATGGTCAGGACCAATATCCAGGGCCATCTGAAGATCTGCTGAGAAATAGAGATTGCCAAGCTTAAGGCAGAAACTCAGATGGTCATGTCTCCCAGCAGGATCCTGCCTGGGTCGAACTGCTCTTAGACTACAGCTAGGAGAGGCTGAAACTTAGCTTCAGGGCCAATCAGAATCTGCTATGGGTCCAATGTCAGCAAGCCTAAACTAGTGACAACAGTGGTCCCAGCAGTTCCCTATGTAGGCAGATTTGTTTGCATATTGCAGCTAAGAGGAGCCAAAGCTGACATTCAGAGCCCTTTCTGGAACTTGTGGGATGGAACTGCTATGGATCAGAGTCCAGCCAGTCTGTCTGGATGCATCTCCTAGGAGTTTCCTGCATAGGTGGGGTAATGCTAAGGCTATTACAGAGAGGAACTGGAGCTGAGACAGGACCCCTTTAAGGATTCTCTGTGGGATAGGGTCTGGCAAGCTTGCCCAGTTAGCACGGAGAGGCACATCTCCCAGAAGTTCTCTGTGTCATCAGCGTAGCTCCCAATGAGGGGGGTAGAGTTGAATTTCAGGGGCTCTTCAGGCTCTGCTATGGGATAGAGAGTGGCAAGCCTACTAAGGTGACAGTCACAGGAATCTCTGAGCTCTTCTCTGCATAGGCAGGATTACTCCCTGGTTATGGCAGAGTGGGTCCGGAGCTGAGACAGGGTCCCTTCAGGATCTGCTATGGGATGGAGTCAGACAAGCCTGTGCTGGTGGCTCAGATGAGCAAGTCTCCTGCTGGGCTCTTGTGTAAGCAGTACTAAGCAGGGACCAAAGCTGAGAAGGGCTGGAGTCAAGTTACAGGGTAACTTTCTGGTCCACTGCCAAGACCGATGTTGATGGGCCGATGAGTCTCTCTGCTGAGGCACTAGGGTCATTATTCCTCTGAACCCCATGGCAGATGGTTTTTATCATAGGCTCAAGGCCAAACAGAGCTGTAGTCAAACCCTTCAGGGAGTGAAATCATTTCCGGGTTTGAACCCAGGACCACAACTGGCAGGACTGCAGACTGGGTGTGGGTCTGCAGTCTCAAAACGACCCTCTCAGGTTTTGAGTTTCACCAAGATTCTGTAACCTTCTACCTAAATCCCATGGTTCCTACAGAAATACTTTTGTCTGTGGATCGGTGGAGAATTGTTATGGTTTTGGGGAGATGTGAGTGAGTGACTCACTTCCTATTTCTTTAAATGCTAGGTATAATTCAACTATGAAGCCCTTCAATTCTGGGATTTTCTTTGTTAGGAAGTTTTTGATTACTGATTCAGTCTTCTTACTAGTAATTGGACTGTTTAGATTTGCTATTTCTGCATCATTTTGTCTTTGTAGGTTATATGTTTTCTGGAATGTATCAATTTCTTCTAGGTTATTCAATTTGTTGGTGTAAAGAATATCTATATCTATAATGGAATGGTCTGCATCTATAAAAGAGAAGAAAATCCTACCATTTGCAGCAACATGAAAAGGCCTGGAGAATATTCTGCTAAATAGAATAAGCCAAACAATAGAAAGACAAATATTGTATGATCTCACTTATATGTGAAATCTTAAAGTCAAACTTATGTAAGCAAAGAGTAGGACTGTGGTTTCCAGGGGCTGGGAGGTGTGAAAAATGGGAAGATTTTGATCAAGGGGTATAAACTTGAAATTACATGATGAATAAATTCTGGAGATCTAATGTACAGCATGGTAACTATAGTTGTATTGTTTACTTGAAATATGATACAAGAGTAGTTTTTGTGTGCCTTCACCACACACACAGACAAACACACACACATGCACATGGATACACACACACAGTAACTATAGGTGGTGATGGATATGTTAGTTTGATTGTGTTAATCATACATCAACATATGCATACATCAAATCATACTGTACACCTTGAATATATACAATTTTTATTTGTCAATCAAATATTTAAAAAGGAAAAAAAGAAAAGCAGAAGGATTTCTGCTTATAGGAAGATGTAGATATACTTTTCCCAAAATATGATAGGAGGTGAGTTTTCTGCCCTGGTTTTGTTTATTTGGTTTTTGCTTCATACATCTCAGACTAGAAGGTAAAGAAGCTAGCAACCTGGAAACGTTAATAGAGACAGAAAAAAACCCAAGTGAAGTCTGTTCTCTCCAGCCAAAGGACCAGGAAAGCTTAGAAATATAGACATATTTTAGGCAATAACTGTTCTACTCTAGCCAAACATCACGAAAAATTATGGCCCCACTCCCAGCCCTGCCAACAAATATTGAATGGAGGGCCTAGACTTTCAGCCTTGCCAGGCTATAAAATGACTGGCATACTTCCTAAACAAGTTGGTGTCAGAACAGATAAATTAAGGAGCCCAGACTTTCCTCTCCACTGGGAATTAATGAGGTGATCTCTTCACACCACAGGGTCAATGGAAACCACTTAGAAAGCCTGGGTATCTCCTCCACCTGGCAGTAATAAGGCCATCCTCCCCTTATAAGGTGTCAGTGGAGATCAAGTGGGGAATCTGGACTTCTACCCACAGGTGAAAGTAAAGAGATGGTGCTCTTCTCCCCTTCCCTGCTGGAGCAGTGTCAGAAGTCGTCAACTAAAACAGGAGTTTTAAATAAGACCCAGAATTTCAAAACGCTCAGATTTTAATAGAAAAATCACTCATCATGCCAAAACCAAGGACGACCTGAAGCTGAATTTAAAAAGACAATCAATTGGCCAGGCCTACCCTAAAAGAATGCTAAATCAGTTATCTAAACAGAAACAAAACGATAAAAGAAGAAATCACGGACTATCGGGGGAGGAAAAGAACAAGGTAAGCAAAAATGTAGATGGTTACAATAGACTTTCATTCTCTGCCTGAGCTTTAAAAATTATATTTTACATTTGAATCAAAAATTGTAACACTATCTGATGTGGTTCTAAATGTATATATGCACAGTATAGGAATATATATATATATATATATACTCCATATATATGCATTTATATTGAAATAATTGTAGAGTCACATGAATTTGTAAGAAATGATAGATTCAATATATCCTTTAGCTGGTTTCTCCCTATAATAACATTTTGAAAAATTGTAGTACAATATCACAATCAGGATATTGACACCGATACAGTCAAGATACAGAACATTTCAGTACCACAAGAATCCCTCATGCTGCCCTTTTATAGGCCCACTCACATTCCTTCCGTCCTCACCCCCTCGTTATATGGAGTATATATATCTCCAACTGCTTTCGGGGACCTGGAGAAGTAGCCCCACTAGCCCACCAGTATACTCTCTACGCTTGCAGGATTCACAAGTTAGTGAAACATCCTTGGCAGCACATTAAAGGCCGTGTTAACACCACCCACTTCCTTGTGGATTAACTATGACAGTTTCAGTGACATAATATCACCCACAAACAGCAGAGAACTCTGAAATGGAATCATGTTGCTAAATTGTCCACCCACCACTCTCCCCCTGGTAACTGTTTTCACTGTTTCTTTATGTAGCCACCCCCTTTCTCAACCTCACTTAAAATATATTCTGTATTTAAAGTTGTTTTCAAATGTTTTGAATGTTCTGGGGAAATAATATAATAAGTACATGCAAGGTCTGTTGAGTCTGGCGCATACTTACTGTCATACACAGTGTTATACACTATAACCGCCTCCGAGAGGCAGTTAAAGAGGGGGTTCACAGGGGAGAGGAAGAAGGGGAAAGAGGCCAAAAGGTGGAACCACCTGTTGTGGAAGGAGGAGATGCTCCCTATCCCTTTCCCATAGTCTTCTCAGGCTGATGGTGCTCTTCCTTATGTTTTATTCTTATGGGGAGGCCTGGGAACAGAGGCCAACTTTCTCTTCCCCTTAGGGAGAACACATTTAATATCAGGAAAATAAAAGGATTATTTACATTAAAAATAATTTAAAATTATTATAAAATTAATGAAAGTACTACTGCACACCTATAAGAATGCCCAAAATCCAGAACACTGACATCAAATGGGGGCGAGGTTGTGGGGCAACAGGAACTCTCGTTCATTGCTAGTGGGAATGCAAAATGGCACAGTCACTTTGGATGACAGTTTGGGAGCTTATTACAAAATGAAACATACTCTTACCATAGGATCCAGCAATCACACTCCTTGTTATCTACCCAAAGAAGGTAAAAACTTATGTCCATGCTTAATCATGCCTGTGGTTGATTATAGCAGCTTTATGCATAATTGCCCAAACTTGGAAGCAACCAAGATGTCCTTAAGTATGTTAATGGATAAACTGTGATACATCCAGACAATTAAATATTATTCATTGGTTAAAAAAAAAGGAACTATAAATTAATGAAAAGACATGGAGGAAATTTAAATGAATATTATTAGAAGCCAATTTGAAAAGGCTGATACCAATTATATGACATTCTGAAAAAAGTCACAGGGTAGATTCATGTTTAATTTTTTTTTTTTTTTTTTGAGACGAAGTCTCACTCTGTTGCCCAGGCTGGAGTACAGTGGCGTGATCTTGGCTCACTACAACCTCCACCTCCTGCGTTCAAGCAATTCTCCTGCCTCAGCCTCTTGAGTAGCTGGGACTACAGGCACGCGCCACCATGCCTGGCTAATTTTTTTGCATTTTTTAGTAGACACAGGGTTTCACTATGTTGGCCAGGCTGGTCTTGAACTCCTGACCTCATGATCTGCCCTCCTCAGCCTTCCAAAGTGCTGGGATTATAGGTGTAAACCACCATGCCCGGCTGATTCATGTTTAATTTTAGCAGAGTTTGCCAGTCTTCCAAAGAGGTTGTACCACTTCATGCTTCCATGTATGAGAGTTCTCGTTACTCTCCAGCCTCTACAGTACTTGATCTCATCAGTCTTTTATTTTAGCCATTCTGGAATGTGTGCAGACGTATTTCACTGTAGTTTTAATTTACTGTCCCCTGATAAGTAGTGATGTTGAGCACTTTAGGAAGCATCCTAATGTAGAATGTCTTTGAATGACCAGACATCTACATTTTCTTGTCTCTTTTTTTTGTCCAGATAATTTGTTTTAGAGTATCTTTTTGAGCTAGCCTCCAGAATTGTACTACTTACAATTCAGAATTAAGGAAGACCTATAAGCTAAGCTGGCACTCCTGATAAGGTATCTTCCACCCTCCACAGTTCCCAACATCAGGGATGTGAATGATGAATTAAAATGAGCAAGGAATCATTAGGAGGAAAGTTGGGAATTTATAGAACAAGGTCTTAGAAACTTGAAGAGCTGGAATAATACATCTGTGGATAAAGGCTTGGACATACGAAGGATCCCACGAGCTATCTGTGAGATCCAGTATTGTACTCACAGTTTTTTAATTTTATGTACAGCACTTGGACAATTTTCAAAAGATTATTCCTCATAAGATTTGCCATCAAATTAGTTAGCTTAATTAGTGTTCGTAAAGGAATGGGAAAGAGGTCAAGATAGGAAAAACCAACAAATCTTTTACCTTAGTACATCTCATATTGTAATGTGCACACGAATCACCTGGGGATCTCGTTAAAATGAAGATCCTGATTCTGCAGTCTCGAGGGAGAATCTGCATCTCTAACAAGCTCCCAGGTGATGCTGATGCTGCTGGTCTGCAGAATATACTTTAAGCAGCAAGAGTCTAAAATTTTACAGTCGAAATCATTTATATATGGCATTTAAAATGTTTTTCTTAAGAAAGAGCTGACTAAGGACCTTCTCAGATCCATTTTTATTTGCTTTTGCTTTTTTTTTTTTTTTTTTTTGTCTAATAATGCCCTCATAGCTCTGATTATGTTTAATCATGGTTAGTTGTTTTAGTTTGTATTACTTTAAAGGAATACCTGAGGCTGGGTAAGTAATGCTGAGAAAGGCGTATTTGACTCATGATTCTACTGGCTGGAATTTTGGGCATCTGATGAAAGCCAAGGCTGCTTCCCCTCCTGATGGAAGGTGAAAGGGAGCTGGTTATATGCAGAGATCTCATGGTGAGAGAGGAAGCAAGAGAGAGTAGGGGAGATGCCAGGCTGTTTTTTTTTTTTTTTTGAGAGGGAGTCTTGCCCTGTCATCCGGGCTGGAGCTCAATGGGGCGATCTCGGCTCACTGCAACATCCACCTTCCAGGTTCCAGCGATTCTCCTGCCTCAGCCTCTCAAGTAGCTGGGACTATAGGTGCATGCCAACACGCTCAGCTAACTTTTGTATTTTTAGTAGAGATGGGGTTTCACCATATTAGCCAGGCTGGTCTTGATCTGTTGACCTCTTGATCCGCCCTCCTCGGCCTCCCAAAGTGCTGGGATTACAGATGTAAGCCACCGTGCCTGGTGGCCAGGCTCTTTTTAACAAGTTCCTCAGGAACTCACGGAAGGAGAACACACCCACACTTGCCCCCAGGGCACGTGGGATCTGCCTTCCTGACCCAAACATCTTCCATTAGGTCTCACCTTCAACATTGGGAATCAAATTTCAACATGAGGTCTGGAGGGGACAAATATTCAAACTATATCAAGTTGTTAAATGTCAGCTTACCCATCACGCTGAATTCATTGTTTATAGATACTGTGTCTCACTAAATTTTGTAACCCTAGCATTCCATTCTTGGTAGGAATTTAACAAGGCATTTGAGTTAATAAGCGATCAATCAAATAAATCGTGGTTGATCCATACAACAGAATATTATGTAGCATTAAATTAAAAAGGCAGATCTATATGCATTGCTGCTGGAAGAGGTTCATCTTGTCCAGCCTGGGTATAGCATGGAAGTTAGCAAGAACTTCCTGGAAGTTAATTCTTAAGGATGAGTGGTCAGGGAAATAAGAGGGGATTTCTGGGAAGTCATGGAGAAGAAAATGTGTGTCATTAGCTTTATGGTGAAGATTGTTTATCTGTGCATGGGAGACAGCAGGATAATCCTTTGATGGAGAAATAAAGCAGTTGACACAAGACCCCAGAGCACCACAGGGCAGCGTGGAGAGACTGAGATGTGGCTGGAGTCACATGGGGTCCCCAGAGCTACACTGTCTGTGTCCCGCAGCCTCTCATGCTTCCCACACTACAGTGCACTTCACTGTGCCCTGACTCCTGCTCTCGTTTCACCCATCTGTAAACTGTGAGGCCCACAGTTTCCATCAGGTGATGAAAAATATCCTGTGTTGAGGGTGAAAACCAGGAGCTTGCCTGGCTTTTGGAGGAGGAGAGGATTCTACTGAGCTCTGAAGGATGGTTAAGGCCTGGGCTGGGAAAGAAGAGGAGATGTCCATTTAGGATGTGAGTGCTGTCTCTTGGAGGTTGGGCATCCTGACACCCTGCTCCAGCCCTGGCTTGCTCATCCATCCATCCATTCATTCATGCATCAATTAATTCATTTAAGAAAAAGTTTTGAGCACCTACCTACTTTCAGGATAATCTGCTTGGCATCTTTCGTAGAGTGGCATTCCCAAGGGGCAGATTGTCCAGCATGGCAAGTCTATTTCTCACTTTCCTAGAAATTCATATGGCAAAGAGGTGGTATGGGTTAGAAGTTTTGAAATTTCTGTTTTCAAACAATTTACATCTCTGACTTCCCCAGTTGCTCCCTAGTGCTCTGTTGACTTCAGACTGAACCTTTGAACTGGAAATCAGGGGAGGGTCTCATTCTGCTGGTATTCTCTGAATACCCTTAGGGAAATAAAAAAAGGGTCTGTGGCAGCTATGGTTGCTCCCCCTACTTCTCAAAAATCTGTGCTTTGGGAATAGAATTGCCAGACAGAGGCAATATTTGGACATACATACTTGTTCCAAAACATTACTCATTTTTATCTGAAATTCAAATTTAGTTGAATAACCTGTATTTTAATTTTTTTTTTTGAGACAGAATCTCACTCTTGCCCAGGCTGGAGTGCAGTGGTGTGATCTTGGCTCACTGCAACCTCCGCCTCCTGGGTTCTCAGGGATTCTCTGAGAATCCCCTGGGTTCTCAGAGAATCCCCTCCAGGGATTCTCCTGTCTCAGCCTTCTTAGTAGCTGGGACTACAGGCGCATGCCACCATGCCCGGCTAATTTTTTGTATTTTTAGTAGAGACAGGGTTTCACTGTGTTAGCCAGGATGGTCTCAATCTCCTGACCTCATGATCCGCCTGCTTCGGCCTCCCAAAGTGCTGGGATTACAGGCGTGAACCACCGTGCGCAGCCATTTTAATTTGTAAGTCTGATAGCCTTACTGCCAGGCAAAGGCTCTCTCTGGCCTGAGAAAGGTTATAAGTTTCATCTCTTGGGTTTTTAAGAGGCCTCTCCCCCTACAAATCTTCCAACCATGGCAGTCAGGGCCTGGCTTGCTTTTGACTCTCCTCACCTTGCCCTTGTAGGGTGCAGAGAATGTGGATGGCTCAATGTGAACTGAAGATCAGGAGATCTGAATTCCAGACCATAGTCTGCCAGCAAGGCCACAGAACCTGTTGCTGGCAGACTCTGGGCTTGATCTCCTCATTTAGAGACAGTTGAGGATTCTATGGTCTGTTCACATTCAAATATCTTACCTAGATTTAGCTTCAGAGGGCAACCAGGACAGGAGCATTTGTCCATGTGTCCTCTGTGTACTCACCAAGGGCACTCTCTCTCTCTCTCTCTCTCTCTCTCTGTGTATGTGTGTGTGTGTGCTTGTGCGTGCTCGGGGTTGGATGAGAGATGCCAAACTGCCTGAGATGATGCAGGAAATGGTCTGTTAAGAGCCACCTGCCATGCCTTTTTGATTTTGTTCAACTCATGTACTGACAGTGGCAGTCGGTGGGGGAGAAAGTAGTTGGGAGTTGCCCCATTTCTATCTCAGTTTAACTTCCCCAGAATGACTCCCCCCAACCTTTCTCACTCCCTGGAGAAAATGAAGGTTCTTTCTTCTGTCCCTGGAATAAAGCAGGCTGGCAAAAAGGAACAAAGGCACAATGGGGGGTTGTTAAGCTAAGCTTGAAAGGGCTCAGCAGCAAGGGGCCTGGCTTCTGCTCCAGGTGCCTGGTTCCAGGTCACTCCATCTGGGAAGCTGCTCCTGGCTATTCACTTGTTCAGTATCATTCTGAAGCACAAGGCAAGAAGGAGAGGGGGAGCTACAGAGAATCTGAGAAGAAACCTGAAAAAGAACTGCAACAAGGCGAGAGAGAAGTGCTGCCTGTCAAATACTGCCTTTTTTTTTTTTTTTTTTTTTTGGAGAGGGAGTCTCACGCTATTGCCCAGGCTGGAGTGCAATGGCTTGACCTTGGCTCACTTCAACCTCTGCCACCTGGGTTCAAGCCATTCTCTTGCCTCAGCCTCCAAAGTAGCTGGGATCATAGCTGCCTATCACTGTGCCCAGCTAAGTTTTGTATTTTTAGTAGAGATGGGGTTTCACCATCTTGGCCAGGCTGGTCTTGAACTCCTGACCTTGTGATCCACCTGCCTCTGCCTCCCAAGTTCTGGGATTATAGGCATGAGCCACTGTGCCCAGCCCAAATGCTGCTTTTGTACCTGACTCTGGGATCACAGACATTTGGCAGGACAGAGAGAAAGAGACACTAACTGAAAAGGGTTGGGTAAAGCTCACGTAGGGCTGGTAAAGAAACCAGCACATTGTCAGAACTGCTTAGAAAGACAGAACACCAGGAGAATTGAAGCATCTGTTGCCCTGGCACAGAACAGTGTTGGCTCTCGGTTTGAAGAGAGAAGTTGGTATGTGTTGCTGTGCCAGTCTGTTTGCACTGCTATAACCACATACTACAGACTGGGCAATTTATAAACAATAAAAATTTACTTCTCACAGCTCTGTAGGCTGAGAAGTCCAAGATTAAGGTGGCAGTGGGTCCAAGTGTCTGATGAAGGGTGGTCTCTGCCTCTAAGATGATGCCTTGAACATTGCATCCCCCCACATGGTAGGAGAGCAGAATAAAACAAACCCATTCCTTCAAGCTCTTTTAGAAGGGTTCTAATCCTATCCATGAGGGATCTTCCTGCCAGGGTTAATCACCTCCTAAAGCCCACCTCTTAATACTATCACTGGCAATTAAGTTTCAATCTATGGACCTTGGGAAACTCAGGCAGACCGTAGCCGTGGTCTTGGACACTGCTGTTGTGCCACCCACCTCCCCTGAGATTCCTTTTATCATCCCTTTGGTGGCGTCCTCTGCCCCTTGTGCTTTGTTGCTAACAGTGGCACCTGTGCCTTTTGGAAGATTGTCTTGGGCAGTGGAGCCCAACAGTGAGCCAGAGGAGACTTGGAGTTTCATGCCCTCCCCTGAGCCTTCTCCCTTCCTAGCCCAGGATGGGTGTGGGAGTGCAGAAGCTTGGTGCCCAAGGCAAGATGCAGTCTGAGGCGTTGTATATGTTCCAGAGCTCACCATGGGGTCAGGCTGAGGCTGGGGCTTCACCTGAAATGCACCCCTTTCTTGGCTTCTTCCCCCTCTGTATCCTGCTTTCCGTACTTTCTTGCTGATTTCTCCTTAATTAATTAGTTATCTAATTATTTCTCAATTGACCACTTATACCTGAATGCCTGTCTTCGGATCAGATTCCAATGTGATTATGATAGTGGGGAAACCCCAGGAAGACATTTCAGTTAACACCCCAGGTTCTCAGGAAGGAGAACAGCTTCAACCGGCCATGTCCCAGAGCAGAATTGTCATTTAGAAAAGATGCTCCCCTCCCTGTGTCCATGTGTTCTCATTGTTCAACACCCACCTATGAGTGAGAACATGTGGTGTTTGATCTTCTGCTCTTCTGTCAGTTTGCTGAGAATGGGGTCAGTTGGGGGGAAATAGGGGAGGGATGGTGGGGGATGGGGAGCTGGGGAGAGATAGCAAGGGGAGAGATGCCAGATGTAGGTGATGGGGAGGAAGGCAGCAAATCACACTGCCATGTGTGTACCTATGCAACAATCTTGCATGTTCTTCACATGTACCCCAAAACCTAAAATGCAATAAAATAAATAAATGGGAAAAAAAAAAAGAAAAGATGGCAGATCTCTGCTGCAGGAGGAGGGGTGACTGTTAGGAGGAGGGGCTCCTAGAGGTCAGCATCATCATCTCCAATGTTTGTGTCTTCACTTGGGGATCTTTGAAGAAATTTACGTGGGGGGGGGAAAAGAAATTTACGTGGGAGACTCTTGATTTATTCCACAAGAACATGTGCTTTAGACTCAGGCAGATCTGAGTTCATGTCCCACTTTTAAAAGATTGTATTTATTTAAGGTGTACAGCATGGTGTTTTGATATACATATGCATAGTGAAAATATGACTATAGTTAAACAAATTAACAGGTACATCTTTTCACATGGTAAGAGTATCTGAAATCTACTCTCAGCAAATTTCCAGTATACAACACAACATTATGAACAGCGGTCACCTTGCTGTGGTCAGCTCTCTGGGCTATTTCATCTTATATAATGGCAACTTTGTGCCCTTTGACCTGCCTCACCCATGTCTTCCTTCTCCCCACCCCAGGTGGTCTCTACTCCACTCTCTACTTCTAGGTATTCACATGTCCCACTTCTGATCCTTACTGGCAGTATGACATGGGACAAATTACTCAACCTCCCTGAGCCTTAGTTTCCTCATCTGTAAAATGGGACTAATGGTGGTTCACAGCTCAGAGCGCAGTTGAGAGAGTTACATGTGCCTGCTATGGTAAACATGTTGGTTCTGGTCCCTGGGTCTCAGGGTTAACATAAAAGAGAAGTCTGGGATGTCTTATCAGGAAGTCTTTCCAAAGTGGGACATGCCAACTGCTAAATGATGCAGCTGGTCCATGATTTTTGCAAGAGTTGTTATGGCAACCATATTTTTTAAGTCACAAAATTAACAGTGGATGTTAAATTGGGACTATGTGACAACAAGAAGTGCTGGGATGACATAAATAGACTTACAAAAGAGAAGTAGCAGCAATTAAGAATATGAGAAGCAGGTACAGAAATGCATGTTAAGGGCGGGATAGCCGTATGTGACCAAGTGGGGGTCAGGAAACTGTCCCTGGTTTGGACAGAAGGAGAGGTGCGAGTTTGTAATAAGCATTGCCACATAGTCTCTCAGGGGTGCCTAAGCCATTCTGCTTCTTGTTGGGCATCCCCTGGAATGAGAGGACAGACTATCTCCCAAGCGATTCATTTTACTGTCCTAACTGATTGGACAGGGGTCCTGTCTTGGGCTTTTTATTCCTGTGGTCCTCCTTCCTTGTGCTGTGTCCCACCTGCCAGTGTCTCTACTGACAGCTTCCTGGGGAAGACAAGCCTTCTCTGTTCTCCTTCCATAAGTTCCCAGTAACACCTGGTATCAGAGAAGTGTCAGGAATCCCCCTTCTCCACTTTCCCCTCCCAGGAATGGGAGAATATCAGAGTCATGGTCTCACTTGCAGCTGAGCGGTTGGAATAGAAATTTAGCAGTTTGCATCATGAAAGTCATGGTGCCAGGTGGACACCTTGTGAAATGCTTAAGAAAGCTCCCCTGTAAGGAGGCCAGGAGAGCCTGAGTCTGGGCTCAATAGGGCAGAAGCTGTCATCATTGTAGGAGAAATGAAGGGCCTGCCATGAGAGGGGTAGGCTGCTTGTTCTGTTTCCACCCACACCCACACACAGGAATGCATCCTTAGCCCTTCTCTGCACTGCAGAGGTTGACCCTGTGAATGGCACTTTTGAAGCTCCCTTGACAACTAGATTCTGCTTGGGCTTGACCAGTTGGAGGTATCTGAGACTGAAGGGCAGATGGAAGGAGAGATCCACCCCCAATTCCTGCTTTGACAGTGGCACCATCCCCCCAGGAACAGTCCCTTAACCTAGCTCCAGCTCTCATTGGGCTCCTGTGCTGCCATTTCCTTCTCTTGCCCCCCAGTCCTAAGGGCAGTAATGCTGCAATCTGTTGCTTGTCTTTGGGACCCAACTACCCTCGTTGGTCCCATTAACCCCATCCATACTGCTGAAAATAGCACCTTTATTAAAGGCTTCTCAGTTGAACCAGCTGAGTTGAATTTGTTTCTTTCTAAGATCCTGATGGGCACATGGAAAAAGAGTAAAGGTTCCAAGCATCCTAATTTGGGTGGGACTGGCTTTTTGAGACAGCAGGATGCAGATTGGAGGGGGAAGAAGACTGGAGTAAATTGGGGAGCTACAGGGGCAAGGCCCAGGAATCAAGCCCTACTTTTGGTAGGGCTGGGTCATATAAGTCTAAACTACAGGTCATCGTTGCTGGTCTATGCTGGGTGCTAAAATCTGGAGACGGCCCTCTGGTGAGGGAGGCAGGAGTCTCTGGGCAATGGGGATGCTCACATTGAGGGCACAGTTGCATCTTCATTCTGGGGAATCCTTCTGCATCCATAGGGCTCAGTCCCAATGGGTTGGGGAGCCCAGAGCTGAGGCTGGGGCTAGAACCAGCAATGGGCTCAGAGTCATGAGAGAAACTGAAGTAGGTAACATCAAGGCATGGGGTTCAGGGTTACTCTTATGGTCTTGGGGGCTGAGTATGGAAGAGACCAGGGCCAGGCAGGAATGGACACAAATTAGCTGGTGACAGCTGTGTAGGGACAGAATCTGAGCCCATGAACAATGCAGCTTTGGCCCACTCTTTGGTGTTGGCAGGAGAAGGAAGGGATTATTACTGTGATAAAGATGGATGAGGAAGTCTTCATGAAAGCAGTGCTTCTGGCACAGGGAGGACAGTTGCAGAATATGTTTAGGAAGTGAGGTGCTAGTGTGTTATGTACAGCGGAGGAATTCTGTTAGTAATACCCAGTATTTGACTGGGCTTAGGAAGAGTTCCTCATGGGCCAGCCTCCCAGCCTCCTGGCCTCCTGACAGAGGAGTTTCTCTTAAGTCCCTCATGAGGTACCCACCTGGCAGTAGCCAGGCCCTCATGGCGCCCAGCTCCTCTTCTGCTCACTTCGCTGCTGGTGACCCAGGCCTGCCTGACCCCTGGACGCTGCTTCTCTCCAGGTTATCAGCATGGGGCTGAAAGGGGTTAGGCCACAGTTCCTTTTCCATCCTGATCATGTCTTTTTCAGCATCTCCACCATAGAATGTGCTGGGTAGGTTGAAAGATGTAAATGTTTTGGGGAAAAAAAAAAAAGCCAAGTGTGTAAAACTCTCACTTTATTTTTCTACAGCTGAGATTAAATTAGCTCTTAAGCCTTGATTTCCACATTTTGGAGAAAACTTGATTTTGTTAGTTCTCATATATATTTGCATCTGTATCTGGGGCTTCATATTCTATTTCACTGGCCTGTCTGTCTATCTTTCCCTGCATGCCTCACTCTTTTAATTACCACAGCCTTATAATAAATATTGCTCTCTGGTGGAATAAGTCCCTCCAGAAATTTGCCTTGGCTTGAATTATGGGTTAGACTTGTCAAGTTCTCTATTAATTTTTGTTTCTGGGTCTTGTGACCAACTATCTTGCTGTACTCTCTTATTAGCTCTATTTCTTTTTACTAGATTAATTTGGATTTTCTGTGTAAACAATCATATTTTCTGCAAATAATGACAATAGATTCTTCTTTCCTAATCTTTTGTAACTTTTTTCTTTTTCTTATTATGCCAACTTCTAGTACAGGATGAATGGAAGGGATGGGAGCAGACATTTGTATCTGGTTCTTGTTAAGGGAGTAGCAACTTCTTTCCAATTCCCATGATAGGACTCTCAACTCACTTTTTAAGAAACTCCATTGCCTATCCCAGCAATTTGCCTTCCCCAGGATTCATTCTTCTCCCATCAGCCATACTTTCCTTGCTGCTGAGCTCTGTCTGTGAGAATGTCCTGGGGCTCCAGAGGGGAGTAGGAAGTTGCTTTTACCTTCTAGGACCCACAGGTAGCCCAGCATGAGCTCTCCCTTCCATGTCTTCTCCCATCTGCATATTTTGCAGGCGAACTTCATCTTTCACATTTTCCAGTAAGTGGCTGTTGAATCGAGTGGAAAGGCATGCAACTGTTGCTCTCTCTTTGCTCCACCCTCTTTCTCCCTCAATCTCTCTCTCTCCCCCTTCCTCTCTCCTCTTTCTTTCTCACTCCAAGGACAAATGGTAATTATCAGAGACAGTAGAAACCCACAAGGAGGAAGAATCACATTTTTCTTGATGCCCCACAATGTTCAAGGCCACAGCTCCTCAGTGGAGTTAAACTTCACATTTTGATGTGGAAGATCATTGGCTCCTTCCTTTTCTCTCAATCTTCCCCTTCCCCTTGTATACCTGGGTCACTGGGAGTAGGAAGTAGCACTATTTCTTAGTAACTGTCCCCTCAGCTCTGCTAAGATTGACTTTGAAAAGTTTTGCAGTTGCCACAAAAAGGCTCAATTAAAGTCTTGGCCAAGAGCTACCCTCTTTTCCAGTCTGGGATGGGAAGAGTGTGTGGTTTTCCTCTTCCCGTTCCATAGCAATAAGATAGAACAGATGAGCTGGAGCTTTCAAGTTTGTAGTGTTTTTTTTTTCTTGGAAAAAAAATGAGGGCTGCTCTTCTAGACATGTGTTCACCACAAAGTGTGGCGTGTGGTTTGGTTAAATGTGTGTATTTCCATCCCATTCCTTTCTGCCTAAGGGGTTTCAATTTGCATCAAAATGGCAGACTTGGGTAGGAGGGAGGGGTGACAGGGATGTCTTGCAAAGTGGCCATTTGGCTTTTTCAAATCTTAGACCCTGTGGTTTTATCCAACTAACATCCAAAGTTATGTCTGGTGACAAACAAGGTTTAAACTTAAAATATGACAGTCAATTCTCATTACTCATGGTAGTCATGTTCTATAGTCATCTCAAACACTGACTCAGTGAATAGTGAACCATTGCTCCTAGGGGAAGTACAGGTCAAGTTCATGCAACCCACTAGTCACAATATTTTTGTCAAGAGATAAATAGATAACTTTGTTTTATGCGTGTTTCTATTTAAAGAAACCTTATTTAATGTATATCGTTGATTCATTAACACTGAACTCACCCCCAAGACCAACATAACTCATTCTTTAACAAAACTTATCTAACACATATTTTCTCTGTAAGGTGCATCAGAGCTTTCTTGTAGTTAAGAACAATAGACAGCACTTTAGCTGTGCTTGGGGACCATTTTAAACAGCAAAATCACCAACAGAAAGCAAAAACATCAAAAGACATGGCACTAAATGGACGTTGGAAAGGACAACTGTTTAGTGTATGAGAGCTGAAACAAGAAGGCAGAATGTCAGCTTGTTCAACCTCACTGGGAATGTGCATTGGACAACTCAAATTATTCTCTGTTTTGTGCATGTACACAAATGACTGCAAAAGCACCATAAATACTGATTTTGGATTTACAAATAAGTTTTAGTTCATAAGAAAATACACAAATACAGAATTCAAGAATGAGGGCTCAGACAAACAGAGAGCCAAATCATGAGTGAACTCCCATTCACAACTGCTACAAAGAGAATAAAATACCTAGGAATACAACTAACAAAGGATGTGAAGGACCTCTTCAAGGAGAACTACAAACTGCTGCTCAAGGAAATAAGAGAGGACACAAACAGATGGAAAAACATTCCATACTCATGGTTAGGAAGAATCAATATTGTGAAAATGGCCATACTGCCCAAAGTAATTCATAGATTCAACGCTATCCTCATCAAGCTATCATTGACCTTCTTCACAGAACTGGAAAAAAAAAACAACAACACCTTAAACTTCGTATGGAACAAAAAGAGAGCCCGCATAGCCAAGGCAATCCTAAGCAAAAAGAACAAAGCTGGGCGGCATCACCCTACCTGACTTCAAACTATACTACAAGGCTACAGTAATCAAAACAGCATGGTACTGGTACCAAAACAGAGATACAGACCAAAGAACAGAACAGATGCCTCAGAAGTAATGCCACACATCCGCAACCATCTGATCTTTGACAAATCTGAAAAAAACAAGCAATGTGGAAAAGATTCCCTATTTAATAAATGGTGTTGGGAAAACTGGCTAGGCATGTGCAGAAAGCTGAAACTGGACCCCTTCCTTATACCTTACACTAAAATTAACTCCAGATGGATTAAATATTTAAACATAAGACCTAACACCATAAAAACCCCAGAAGAAACCTAGGCAATACCATTCAGGACATAGGCATAGGCAAGGACTTCATGACTAAAACACCAAAAGCAATGGCAATAAAAGCCAAAATAGACAAATGGGATCTAATTAAACTTGAGAGTGTCTGCACAGCAAAAGAAACAATCATTAGAGTGAACCAGCAACCAACAGCATGGGAAAAAATTTTTGCAATCTCTCCATCTGACAAAGAGCTAATATCCAGAATCTACAAAGAACTAAAGCAGATTTACAAGAAAAAACAAACAAACCCATTCAAAAGTGGGCGAAGGATATGAACAGACACTTTACAAAAGAAGACATTTATGAGGCCAACAAATATATGAAAAAATGCTCATCATCACTGGTCATCAGAGAAATAAAAGTCAAAACCACATTAAGATACCATCTCACACCAGTTAGAATGGTGATCATTAAAACATCTGGAGACAACAGATGCTGGAGAGGATGTGGAGAAATAGGAACACTTTTACACTGTTGGTGGGAGTGTAAATTAGTTCAACCATTTTGGAAGACAGTGTGGCAATTCCTTTTCTAGGTCCTCAAGGACCTAGAAATAGAAATTCCATTTGACCCAGCAATCCCATTACTGGGTATATACCCAAAGGATTATAAATCATTCTATAAAAAAGAATAACAAAAAAAGTCATTCTATTATAAATATACATGCACACATATGTTCATTGCAGCACTGTTTACAATAGCAAAGACCTGGAACAAACCCAAATGCCCATCAATGATAGACTGGGTAAAGAAAATGTGGCACATATACACCATGGAATTCTATGCAGCCACAAAAAGGATGAGCTCATGTCTTTTGTAAGGATATGGATGAATCTGGAAACCATCATTCTCAGCAAACTGACACAAGAACAGAAAACCAACAGCACATGTTCTCACTCATAAATGGGTGTTGAACAATGAGAACACATGGGCACAGTGAGGGGAACATCACAAACTCGGATCTGTTGGGGGTGGGGGGGCTAGGGGAGGGACAGCAGGGGGTGGGGAGTTTGGGGAGGGATAACATTGGGAGAAATACCTGATGTAGGTGACAGGGGGATGGAGGCAGTGAACCACTATGGCGTGTGTGTACCTATGCAACAACCCTGTGAGATGTGTACATGTACCCCAGAACTTAAAGTAAAATAAAAAAAAAGAATGAGGGCTAACTATATGTAAAAAAGATGTACATGAGAAAACATCTATTACAATCCTGTGTAAAAACTTTTAAAGAAATACTTATTTTAAAGAAGTAGATGCTCTTCTTTGAACACCTCCTGGAGATGAAGTACCATGTGCTTCCAACAGCTACTCACAAGGAAACTGTTAACAATGTACACTTTACTTTGCACATTGACTTCACTCCTATATCAAAAGATTCCAAGTGAGGAGATATAACCACTTTTAAATGATCAAGTGAAATTGAGGTTTAAACATGGTTCCATATGTCAAATGTGCCTTATGAAATCTGGCACCAAGAAAGTATACAAGTATACAGTGCAGGTGTGTTCTTATTTCCTATCATTTCCCCCATTGATTTCATCTCTTCTTTCTTCACTTAAGAAAGGTGCCCAAATGGTAAGAGCATAATTGGGAGTGGGGAGGCTGTAAGTGAACCACTTTGGCCAAGAAATTTCTATGTTTCTAAAGAAGAGTTTAGCGCATCCTAGGTTTAGTACATAAGAACAGATCTTGGGAAGGCCACAGAGGTAAATACTTGGTCCCAGATGTGTTTTTTGACATCTTCATGGCCTCAGTAGTCTAATGAGCATGTCCAGGTGGAAGGGAAGGCAGCCATTTTGTTCTGTTTTGATTTCAGCCTAATGCAAAGTTTTGCCTGCAGGGTTCTAACCTCTTTCTATGGCAAACAAATATTATGAACAATTCCCCATTGATGTGCAAAGCAGAATCATAGGAGGAAGCCATTGCTGGCTTAGGAGCTGAGCATGTCAGTCTTGTTCCTCAGTGCTGAATTTGTAATCTGACCTCCTGGACTCTGCGTGTTCCTCCCTGCTTTTTGATTTTGCTGTCTATAGATTAGACCCTTAGCCTTCCTTGACTGGCAGAATCACCCTGTTCTTTTCTGAACCTGTTATGTGCCCTCCAGATCAACTTCATTCTATGTCTGTCCTCACTGATTTAAGACAGGAGCATATATGTCCAGCCAGAGGGATGTAGTCTGGGGAGGACCAAAGTGCTTTCTGACTATTCATTCTCAAAGGTAGCAAGGAAATTGGTACCCAGGTATATTAGTTTCCTATTGCTGCTGTAACAACCACAAACTTAGTGGATTAAAACAACACAAATTTAGTCTCTTACAGTTCTGGAGGTCAGAAGTCCAAAATAAGTTTATGAGGATAAAATCAAGGTGTCAATTATGGCGGATGGGAGGCAGGACTAGATTGCAGCTCCAACTCATACAGACAGAACAGGGTGTGGAGGCTCACACTGTGAATTTTAGCTCCAGAATGACTGCAGGAATAAATTAGGAATCCCAAGAGGACCACAGACCCTCTGAAGGAGGCAGACTGCTCCTGCAGGACCCAGGAGACACCCCAAATACTGTGCGTGCCCAAACCGTGGAATTGGAAAAGAGAGTTCCTCCACTCTTGAACACATACCCCTCACTGGGGAAACTGAAGGTCTAGTTTGCCAGAGAATATTTTGATCTTATCTGCAGCTGAGTCAGTTTAGAGAGCTGAGTGAAATAGAGGGGTAGAGGAAGCAGCGGGAAAGGCTCTGGGAGATTACTGGGTTCCCAAGCAGGCCATTCCTGCCTGGCAGTACAGGGATCCTTCAGGAGAGCAGCCAGAGGCATGGGGAAAATGCCACAGAGAGAAGAAAGTCTCCAGCTGAACTTTGTAACAATCTGAACCTGTGGAGAAGCCTTCTGGCCAGAACTGTGGGGAGGGTGTGAATCTGGCGTGCAGACTCCACAGGTGAGGGAAGAACTAAAGCCCTTTTCTTTTGCAGCTGGGAGGTGGGTAGCCTAGGGTAAGTTCTCAGCTCTGCTTCCCCACAGCCATGAAACAGACTTGATGCATGGGGGTGCATGGTGGAAGTGAGACTCCAAAGGCAAGGGAAGAATGAAAGCCCTTTTCTTTTGCAGCTGGAAGGCGGGTAGCCTGGGGCAAGTTCTCAGCCCTGCTTGCCAACAGCCTGGAAACACTTGGTGCTGTTAGGAAGTGCATGGTGGGAGTGAGACCGGCCCTTCAGATTGCATAGGAGCTGGATGAGGCCTGTGACTGCTTGGTTTTCCTCACTTCCCTGACAACCTCCATGACTCAGCAGAGGCAGCCATAATCCTCCTAGGTTCACAACTCCATTGACCTGGGAACCTCACTCCTGTCTCCCACATCAGCTGCAGCAAGACCTGCAAGGAGAATCTGAGCCCAGACATGCCTAGCTTTGCCCCGACTTGATGGTCCTTTCCTACCCATCCTGGTAGCTGAAGACAAAGGGCATATACTCTTGGAGGTTCTAGGGCTGTGCCCCCACCATACTACCACAGCTGATGCTCTCTGGAAAGTACCACCTTCTGACAGGAGGCCAACCAGCACAAAAATAGAGCATTAAACCACCAAAGCTAAGGACCCTCATGGAGTCCATTGCACCCTCTGACACTTCCATCAGAACAGGTGCTGATATCCACGGCTGAGAGACCCATAGATAGTTCATGTCACAGGACTCTGTGCAGACAACCCCCAGAGCCTGGTAGCCTTGCTGGGTGGCTAGACCCAGAAGAGAAATAACAGTCACTAGAGCTCAGCTCTCAGGAAGCCACATCCATAGGAAAAGAGGGAGAATACTACATCAAGGGAACACCCTGTGGGACAAAAGAATCTGAACAACAGCCTTCAGCTCTAGACCTTCCCTCTGACAGAGGCTACCCAAATAAGAAGGAACCAGAAAACCAACTCTGGTAATATGACAAAACAAGGCTCTTAAAACTTCCCCCAACCCCCCAAATCACACTAGCTCACCAGCCATGGATCCAAACCAAGAAGAAATCCCTGATTTACCTGAAAAAAAAATTCAAGAGGTTACTTATTAAGCTAATCAGAGAAGCACCAGAGAAAGGTGAAGTCTCTAAAGCAAGGAAATCTAAAAAAATTATACAAGTAATGAATGGATAAATACTCAAGGAAATAGATAGCATAAAGAAAAATCAATGAAAAATTCAGGAAACTTCGGACACACTTTTAGAAATGTGAAATGCTCTGGAAAGCCACAGCAATTGAATTGAACAAGTAGAAGAAAGAAATTCAGAGCTTGAAGACAAGGTCTTTGAATTAACCCAATCCAACAAACACTAAGATAAAAGAATATGAAAATATCAACAAAGCCTCCAAGAAGTTTGGGATTATAGTAAATGATCAGACTTAAGAATAATTGGTGCTCCTGAGGAAGAACAGAAATCTAAAAGTTTAAAAAACATCTTTGGGGGAATAATTGAGAAAAACTTCGCTGGCCTTGCTAGAGACCTAGACATCCACATACAAGAAGCACAAAGAACACCTGGGAAATTGATCACAGAAAGATCATCTCCTAGGCACATTGTCATCAGGTTATCTAAAGTTAAGACAAAGGAAAGAATCTTAAGAGCTATGAGACAAAAGCATCAGGTAACCTATAAAGGAAAACCTATCAGAGTAACAACAGATTTCTCAGCAGAAACCATACAAGCTAGAAGAGATTAGGGCCCTGTCTTCAGGATCCCCAAACAAGTTATCAGCCAAGAATTTTGTATCCAGTGAAACTAAGCATCATATACGAAGGAAAGATACAGTCTTTTTCAGACTAACACATACTGAGAGAATTCACCACTACCAAGACACCACTACAGGAACTGCTAAAAGGAGCTCTAAATATTGAAACCAATCCTAGAAACACATCAAAACAAAACCTTTTTAAAGCATAAATCTCACAGGACCTATATAACAAAAATACAATTTAAAAAGCAAAAATGAAAAACCAAGGTACACAGGCAACAAATAGTGTGATGAGTGGAATTGTACCTCACATCTCTTTATTAACATTGAATGTAAATGGCCTAGATGCTCCACTTAAAAGATACACAACTGCAGAATGGATAAGGATTCACCAACCAACTATCTGCTGCCTTCAGAAGACTCATCTAACACAAAAGGACTCACATAAACTTAAAGGGGTGGAAAGAGACATTTCATGCAAATGGACATCAAAAGTGAGCAGGGGTAGCTCTTCTTATATCAGACAAAACAAACTTTAAAGCAACAGCAGTTAAAAAGGACAAAAAGGGACATTATATAATGGTTAAAGACCTTGTCCAACAGGAAAATATCACAATCCTAAACGTATATGCACCTAATACTGGAGCTCCCAAATCTAAAACAATTACTAATAGACCTAAGAAATGAGATACACAGCAAAACAATAACAGTGGGGGACTTCAATAGTCCACTGATAGCACTAGACAGGTCATCAAGACAGAAAGTCAAAAAAGAAACAGTGAATTTAAACTATACCTTAGAGCAAATGGACTTAACAGATATATACAGAACATCCCATACAACAATGGCAGATACACATTATAATCAACAGTGCATGGAACTCTCTCCAAGATAGACCCTATGATAAGCCTCAATAAATTTAAGAAAATTGAAATTATATCAAGCACTCTCTCAGATCACAGTGGAATAAAACTGGAAATCAGCTCCAAAAGGAACCTGGATAAATACATGGAAATGAAATAATCTGTTCCTGAATGATCACTGGGTCAAAAACAAAATCAAGATGGAAATTAAAAAATTCTCCAAACTGAATGACAAAAGTGACACGGCCTATCAAAACCCCTGAGATACAGCAAAGCTGGTGCTAAGAGGCACGTTCATAGCCCCAAATGTCTATATCAAAAAGACTGAGTCTGGACATGGTGACTCAGGCCTGTAATCCAGGCTGCCCTGCTGATGAACTGCCCTATGTAGTGGCAAGGTTTCTCCCAGCTGAGGGCTGAAGGGGAAGACCTTGCTTAGCAAAAGATATGTTGATAAAATAAATGTGTTCCTCACATAGTGGTTCCAACACTGGGCACTCAGGGTTTCTGTACCCAGGTCCCTCTAGGGCAGAGCTGTCCAAACATCTGCCAGGGAAGAAACCAACAAAAGTTGTGTTTGAGCTGCTATTTAAGAGAGCACGAGGCCAGCCGTGGTGGCTTATGCCTGTAATCCCAGCACTTTGGGAGGCCAAGGCAGGCAGGTCACTTGAGGTCAGGAGTTTGAGACTAGCCTGGCCAATATGGCGAAACCCTGACTCTACTAAAAATACAAAAATTAGCCAGGTATTGTGGTGCATGCCTGTAATCCCAGCTACTCAGGAGGCTGAGGTAGGAGAATGCTTGAACCTGGGAGGCTGAGATTGCAGTGAGCCAAGATCATGCCACTGCACTCCAGCTTGGGTGACAGAGCAAGACTCTGTCTCAAAAAAAAACAAAGGGGGGGGGCATCAAACACCTATTAGGTATCCATAAGAATTAAAATTAGCCGGGCGCAGTGGCTCACGCCTGTAATCCCAGCACTTTGGGAGGCCGAGGCGGGTGGATCACGTGGTCAAGAGATCGAGACCATCCTGGTCAACATGG
>NW_016107346.1:7386890-7397539 GCF_001604975.1 Cebus imitator | reverse complement strand
AACGAGTGAAACTCTGTCTCAAAAAAAAAAAAAAAAAAAAAAAAAAGAATTAAAATTATAAAAAGGGCATCAGCAGCCCCAGGAGGTGATGTGTCTCTGGTTGGTGCACTTCAAGAGATGCTGCGCTTGTCTTACATTACCATATGAGATAAAATAGCAAATGTTAAGAAGCCACGTGTACTCATTGCTGTTTGCCAGCAAAATTTCACAAAGCCCCTGACTGTGACAATGTGCAGCTCTCCAGAGGAATGCTTTGAAGACAAAACAGCATAGAGACAAAACTTAGAATAGCCATAGTAAAATCTGACAAAAGTTTTCAATTGACAAAGAAATGTAGTTATTTTTTATGACATATAGCATTTTAAGTTAACAACAAGAACCACAGCTGACAGCATCCTATCGGGACCCACGTCTCTTGCCTGAGTCACTCTATTTCTCAAAAGGTGAATGACCCTAACCCTTGCCTTTTTCTGCACATAAGATAACATCTGTTGGGGTTAATGATTATGCTTCTGTAAACTATAACCAGATATACCCTTCCACCCAGGCTTTGATGTGATTGTACATGTGCTGAATCTTCACACCTGCATATAAACTGTGAACTAAAACACAGCTTTGGAGGTATCCAGCAGAACCTCTCTGAAAAACTCCCCCTAGGCTGTCGTCCTCAAAACCAATTTGAACTCTTTAAAAGCTGATGTTTATTTCTTTAGAAGGCAGTTGGCTACTGGGAGGCACAAAGCACGGCCACAGCTGAGTCAGCCAGCAGTGGCTTGGATAAAGACTGCACGCTGTGTCGTGGGTGTCCCTGGATTTGCCTTGTCTTTGAGTGCAAGCAAATCCCCTCCCCTCCACCTGCTTTTCCTGGGGCCAGGTCACCTCTCAGCACAATCTGCTTTCCCATGTGGCTCCTGGATCACTTGCAAATGGCTCCACATACATTCCAGTCAAATGTGTTAAGAGCCCCCTACACGCCCATTTCTCTCATTAGGAAAAAAACACAAGAGCACTAGAGTGATTCTGGGGTGATTCCTCCCTGGAATCCTGGAGGCTCAATTATGGTCTCTTGGATTGGATGGCTTTTGGTCTGCCAAAGGGAGGAAGATTATCTTCCCTGCAGTTTAAGATTCTGCTGGGAGGCCAGAAACCAGCTGAGGGTTCACTCCTTAAGAGTTAGGAATGCAGTTCCTGAGTGCAGTTCACTGCATCAGAGTGAAAATCTTGGGACAATATTTTTTTTTCATGATTTTTTCTTAGATTAAGTTCTGGGGTACATGTACAGATTGTTGCAGCCATAAAAAAGGATGAGTTCATGTCCTTTGCAGGGACATGGATGGAGCTGGAAACCATCATTCTCAGCAAACTGAAACAAGAACAGAAAACCCAACACTGCATGTTCTCACTCATAAGTGGATGTTGAACAATGAGAACACATGGGGCAATATCTTGGCTCCAGTGGTGTTAGCTGCACCCTTAAGCAAGACATTTCCTCTTGAAACTCAGATCTCCTCACTTAAGAAAGGAGTGAGTTGAATTGTATGCCCTTATAAGGCCTTTCCTGGTCTGGGATGTGTGTGTGTGTGTGCATGTGTGTACCCATCCTCTTGAGCGAAAGGAGACATAACTGTTAAACTGGAAGGATATGTTTCAAAGCCATCATTTTTCTTGTAGAAATAGAACAACTGACTTTAAGTGTTCTAATTACCTCCTACATGTCACATTCTTTCTTCCTCTTCAAGTCTGGATTGCTTCTCATGACTGAGGACCTGAAGCCATCTTTTGATTTCTTTAATTTGTAAAGCAACTTATTTTAAATGTTGAATGCTGATAGAAAAATCTTTAATAGCTTCATTACAGAGCGATCTTTTTTCTTATTCTGCCTGAGGAAATGGATCCATTTTGCTAAATGAGATTAATTTTTCAATATATAATAATAGGCATAAATGTCTATATATCTTAGCATATTAAAAGTGTCTTAAGCTTACCACTAATTAGACTTGAAAAGAAAAGCCTAAATACAAGTGTAATTCATTTATTACCAGCTGGACGGATGAATCGTCACTGTGCAAGCGGCAGTTTTCGTTGGAACAAACGAGACTGTTTTAGAATGAAGGCATCACATCAGTCCAGGACTGTGGTTCCCTGCTTATTTGCACGCATGAATACACTCCTGGGCTATTAGCCTGAAGGATGTAACTGAGAGGAGGCTAATTGATGCTATGAGCTGCCACTATTCTAAAAATGCCTTCAATAAATTCCTTCTCTGTTCTAGGATTGGACTGTTTAGGTGGCTATTACTTCATTCATATCTAAATATATTAACAGGCTCTAAAAGATTGGCAGGGAAAGCACTTGAAACCTGTGATTAAATTCCATATGTTAATTATTTAATTGGATAACAACATTACACTTTTATTCGCTGGAAAGTCACAAATATACACTGATATTTACAAACGTTTTTTCAGTTAAATTGCAATAAAAGAAGATGGTATAGTGTAGGACAAAAAGGAAAAGGGGGTGGATCCTGCTGACTCGACATGGTCCATTCCTGAAGAACCTTCTGATTTGGCTAAAAGCCAGGATAGAATAATAAATAAAAATACAATTATTATTATATTTATAGAAATGTAGACAACCGAAAATTCTTACTTGCTTGGCTTTGAAATGCATTGCGTAATTTTGTAATTACAAAATTACACAATGCATTTCAAAGCCAAGCAAGTAAGAATTTTTCTAAATCAGAATTAACAAAAAGTTTTGCTTAGGCATATTACAGTACATATGCATTTTCTTTTTTCTTTTTTTTTTTTTTAACACTCAGAAAATGATTCGGTTCCAATGCAGCATTTTCTTTCTTTTCCTTACAAGATGGAGTCTTGCTCTATCGCCCAGGCTGGAGTGCAGTGGTACGATCTCGGCTCACTGCAACCTCCGCCTCTGGGGTTCATGTGACTCTCCTACCTCAGCATTCCGAGTACCTGGGACTACAGGCATGTACTACTGGCTAATTTTTGTATTTTTGTAGAGCTGGGGTTTCGCCTTGTTGGCCAGGGTGATCTCAAACTTCTGGCCTCAGGTGATCCGCCTACCTTGGGCTCCCACAGTGCTGGGATTACAGGTGTGAACCACCGTGTCGGCCTGCATTTTGTGAGGGTACAATGATTGAGCTGAAGGTGGGTCTCCTGGGAGGTGATAGAAAGAAATGTTGGTTGAAACTTCAGTTGGAGAAACCAACAAATAATAAAAACAAACAAGCAACTAATTCCTTCTCTACACAAAATTAGGAATTGACCAAATATGGATGGATCAGTCCCACACCAGGTACTATTTGTATAGCTACCGCTTCAAACTGAATCAGGAAGAAATGAGGACGTATACCTACAGTCACCACAAATGTATAATAATACAAACAGATTCAGAAGTTATATTTATGCAGTGCTAGGGTGCTATTTTGCAACATGCAGGGAAGACTGTCAACACTTGTAAGACCACCATAGGGATGCTGAGAGTCTTGGGGTCACAGAGACTCAGGTTAAATTTCCCTGATTATAACCAAGAACAGGGATTCCTTTTTGCCTCACTGTAGACAGAGTACACTGTGAAGAGTTCAGGATCTTTAGTCCAAAGAACAGGGATGAAAAAGTGGGGGTATTTCTCTAATAAATCACAGTGGATGGGGTTTCTAGATAAACTCCCTCCAAATAAACTGTTCAATATCACTTCTCCATTCTCATCATGTGCACAGTTGAAAAACACATTCACAAATCATGACCTCAATGGGCTTTCCCAATGGTCCTGCAAGGTAGGCAGAGCAAGTATTTTCATCATTGCCATTTCATTGAAGCAAAACTGAGACCCAGAGAGAAAACATCATAAGTTTAGGACGAGTCTTAGAGTTAGGACCTGAACCCAGGTCTTTAGATTCCAGGTAGAATTCCTTTTGTAAAAGAAGGCATGCTCTAGAAAAGTGGTTCAGTCCTTAGCAAAATGCCCACTCAGATTTTGTTCATTGCCAGTGGCAACCTCCACTTTTTTCTCTATCCTCTTCTGCTCTGACCCCAGAGCTCCTGACATCTTTTGCACTGAGGTGTCAAAAACTGACACCTCAGGATTACCCAACTCCACCAAAATAAAATAAGCTTTCAAGCATCAGTGGGAAAGTGATTTTTAGTTTTTTTCCTTTGAAATTACACCATTGTGGGTAACCATATCAGGCTGGCTTGACTATAAGGTTTGTTTTCTTGAAGCCAAAATCCTAGAGAATGTCCTGGGAGGCAGTAGGAGGTGGGTGGGAAAGTTCAATGTGATGGCTTTAACACTCCTCCCATGATGCTGTAAACCCCACACTGACAAACTTATTCTTACATTTCCATTGTGTCTAAGGGCCTTCTTCTATAGCCTTTTTTCTTTCTTTCTGAGACAGAGTCTCTCTCTGTTGCCCAGACTGGAGTACAGTGGAGCAGTCTTGGCTCACTGCAACCTCTGACCCCCAGGTTCAAGCTATTCTCCTGCCTCAGCCTGCCGAGTAGGTGGGATTATAGGTATGTGCCACCACGCCTGGCTAATTTTATATTTTCAGTAGAGACAGGGTTTCACCATGTTGGCCACAGTGGGTTGAACTCCTGACCCCAAGTGATCCACCTGCCTCGGCCCCCCAAAGTGCTGGGGTTATAGGCATGAGCCATCATGCTCAGACTATAGCCTTTTGAGGTTCCTGCAGTGATAAGATACAGAATTTGGGAAGATGGAAGGTGAGCTATCTGTATATCTGGAGATAGCTTGGGGACTCCAATAGCTTCTGCCATTTTGTTCTGTTTTTTTTTTTTTAATGTTTTTTGATTGTAATCAAATCAAATGTTTTTGATTACAGTAGGTAGTCAGTAAACGTCAGCTCCCGCTGTCCCCGTCTAATCTTATTGGTGTGGTTTGCACACAGTGGATGTTCAGTCCATGTCTGTTGCTGTTCCTTATGTCTAATCTTGCTGGGATTGTGCACACAGCAGGTGTTGAGCAGATATCAGTAAATGTCAGCTGCTGTGGTTCATGTCTAGTCTCATTGCATGTTATGACTTTGCAGCATTCAGCTTCTTGAGGGCACTGGGGAGACATGAGCATAGATGTCGTTTCCCATGCAGCCTGTGAACTTGGTTGATGGTGGGTGATGCTCTGAGTACTGGACTGGGGTTTTCAATTGTGTGACACCAGTGGGTCACTTCAGCCTGATACAGTCCACCTCTTCCGTGGCAGGCACCCCGTTTGTCTTAAGGTCAAGGTCGGCGCTGGACTTGCTCCCCCGCTGGGAGGGACGCCAGTGCAGCAGCATCATCTTCTTGAAATACTTCATGGTGTTGTTCTTGACCGTCACAAAGCACACGGTGTTGATCATGCTGTTGCTCATGGCGATGCACTCGACCACGTAGAAGGCGGTGAGGTAGTGCTTTTCCTTTACGAACACGGTGGGGAAGAAGTCGCGTACGATGGTGAAACCGTAGAAGGGTGCCCAGCACAGCACGTAGGCCGTGAGGATGCACATGAGCACCAGGACCGTCTTCCTGCGACAGCGCAGCCGCTTGCGGATCTGCTCTGTCTGGAACCCAGGGACTGCCTTGAACCAGAGCTCCTGGGAGATCCTGGCGTAGCACAGGGTCATGGTGACCACAGGACCCACGAACTCCACACCAAAGATGAAGAGGAAGTAGGACTTGTAGTAGAGCTGCTGATCCACAGGCCAGATCTGGCCACAGAAGATCTTCTCCTGGCTCTTGACAATGAAGAGGACGGTTTCTGTTGCAAAGTAGGCTGATGGGATGGCAATGAGAATGGATATCATCCAGACCAAGGCAATCAGGAAGGAGGCCGTTTGATAATTCATCCGTGGTTTCAAGGGGTGAACGATGGCAAGATATCTGGTGAGGGAGGGAAGCCAACAGTAGTAATAATGGATGCTTGGAAACGTTAGTTTTTAACTAACCCCAAACATACACTAAAGCAGACATAGTGGGGCAGTGAGTCCTCATGTACCTGTTATCCAGCTTTAACAAGCTTCATCTTATTTTAGCAATATCATTTGGAGTAGTGGAGTGTTTTAGTGAAAACAGCACAGGCTTTGGGTCAAACAGGCTGAATAAATTCTGGTTTTTCCCTGGATTGGCTTTGGAGTTTAGGATGAATTATCCAATCTCTCTGAGCTTTATTTCCTCAAATGCAACCTGGGATAAGAGGATACCTACTTTGCAGGGCTACTGTGAACATTAAATGCAGTAATTTTTGTAAAATGCTTTGTGTGTAGTAGGTATTGAAATAAATACTTGTGGCCTGTTACTGTTCTTAAGCATCCTATTATACCACCTTGGGTTTCCATTTTGCCATTCCTCCCAAGAACATATAATACTCTCAAAGCTCTTCATTTCAAATACCTCATGGTTTAGGTGAAGGAAGGGCTTGTGCCCCACAGAAAGAGGTGGGGGGCTTTCTCAGGGCAATGGGCAAGAACTTGCTCCCCCTCCCATGAGCTGTCATCCTGCATTTCAGAGGCAGGACAGTCAAGGTGGGCTTGTGGTAGAATCTAAGGAAGTAAACACCTTGCCCAAGCTCACATCATGCAGGGACTAGAATCCAAGCTTCTGATACAAGCTTATGCTCCTACCTCCCTGGGCCATCTTGTGCTCAAGTGATAAGGTGTGTGAAGTCACCTCGACACCGTAAGTCTTGCTCTTTCCAATGAGCCACACTGTCTGGGAGAGAAACTGGAGCCCTTTGTGGGAAGTGAGCTCATTTGTGTGAGCTGAATACTTTCTTTCCAGAGACACCTAATGACACCTATTTAGACACTTGGTGCCCTGGCATCATTTCTGTGCATCTTATGTTTGGGGTAGAGGAATGCTTTGGGATGAGGTAGATGAAAACAAAAGGCATGAATGACAGGGAGGAAACAAATCAACCCTAGAAATGAACGTGTGCTTCATACCTGGAGCTTGAGTCAGGTAAGAACAAGAGCTGGATGCTGCCTGTAGGAAATTCTATACCACTTGCCTTTCCTTTGTGACCAGACCCTTTAGCCACCCTTTCCAAGTCTCTGACTGGACTAAGAAGGCCTTCTGTCATGTTATTTCTTCCTGTCCCTGCCAATATTTCTGCCACAAAGTTGTTTTATCTTCTCTTGTGTACCCCCTGCCTGCTAGTGGCTCTGATCCATTGAATTCCATTAGAGGAGATACCAAAGCAGCATGACTCTCCCCGACTTTTGACTTTCTGAAGATCTGAGATGAAGGTAGATCCTCCCCCAACCACTGGCTGTACCCTAGCTAGGTATATCAATATGCACAGTGCTTGCTGGGGTTCTTCACCCATGCATGTGACCTGGCTTTGCCAAATTAACCTGCATAACCTGCCTGCATGGTACAAGGCTCACAGGGCTGGAGAATGGAACAAACGGGCAGGCCCATTTTTGATGGGGGCGGGGATATCTCACAATCCGTCTTTCCATGATGACTCAGTGAATTAGTCTCCTATTGCTGCTGTAACAAATTATCACAAATGTAGTGGCTTGAAACAACGCAAATGTATTGTCTTATAGTTTTGGAGGTCAAAAATTTGACATGATTTTCACTGCTAAAATCAAGATGTTGGCAAGGCAGCATTTCTTTCTGGAGGTGCTGATGGGCAGAATCTGTTTTTTTGGCCTTTATTAGGGATTCCAGCATTCCAGGGCTGGGGACTTCTTCCCTGTTCAAAGCCAGCAAAGGGCCAATCAAGTTTTTCTCATTGTATGACTGACACAAACTCTTCTGACTCCCTCTTCTACAGTTAAAGATCTTTCTGATTTCATTGGGCCCACCCAGATAATCCAGTATAATTTCTGTATTTTAAGATCAGCTGAGGGGCTGGGCGTGGTGGCTCAAGCCTGTAATCCCAGCACCGTGGGAGGCCGAGGCGGGTGGATCACGAGGTCAAGAGATCAAGACCATCCTGGTCAAACATGGTGAAACCCCGTCTCTACTAAAAATGCAAAAAATTAGCTGGGCATGGTGGTGCGTGCCTGTAATCCCAGCGACTCAGGAGGCTGGGGCAGGAGAATTGCCTGAACCCAGGAGGCAGAGGTTGCGGTGAGCCGAGATTGCGCCATTGCACTCCAGCCTGGGTAACAAGAGCGAAACTCCGTCTCAAAAAAAAAAAAAAAAATCAGCTGATTAGCAACCTGAATTCCATTTGCTACCTTAATTCCCCTTTAGCATGTAATGTAACATGTTGGCAGATTGTGGGGATTGGGATGTGGTTATCCTTGGGTGAGGGACATTATTCTGCCTCCCATACTGAGTCCAAAGTCTTTAGATAATACAGAACTAATTCAGAACTTAAAAGCTCTCTCTTAATCTGGCTTTATCATGAAAAGTATTTCAATAACCCATGCCAAAGGGAATTTCCACACTCCTCCTTATTCTGTTGTCAGTTCCTAGTTCTCATTCTTTTTCCTCCAATAACATCTTCCTCATTGTAGGATGTTCCAAAATTCAGAGTTCTCATCAAATAAATCAGAAAGCAATAACATTGGCCTAGGAGTTATTCAGAAGACCTGGATTCCAGCTGTGTACCTGGATTCAAACTGTGCACTTGGATAAATCACTTATGCTTGGGGGACTTAGTTTCTTCGTCTGTGAAGTGGGGATAATTAACATCACTGACAATCTGTAAGGCTTTTTGTCATGTTCTGAGAAGGTAAACATACATAAGGGGTGTTGAAAGCTATTGCACATTGCTTAAGCTAATCATTTCCTGTGACTCATTCATTGGCAAGAGAGACCTCTGCAAGGTCTTTGTTTTCATCTGTCTGCTTGGATGTGTTTCTCGAGGCCAATCCTTTCCTTCTAGTATTTCTATGACTTGAAATAGCACCTCCTCTGGGGCCCTCTCTAGATGGAGCTGCCTGTGGCATATGGAAACAGCACTGGATGGCCCCTCTGATATTTCTGTGCAGTAGGACAGAGAGGCCTGTGCTTCTCCCACCCTACTTGTGTCAGGGTACACAGGCCTGTCTAATTCTGGGATTGACTGTGCCCAGTGATACAAGCCCCTTCCCCAAAATCAGCATCATCCAGGCAAAGGTGAGAGTTTGGCCATCCATCTTTCTTACCATTTTACTTTATTTTTTTCAATTAGTTTGGAAGCTGATTGGAGAAGAGGATCCTTACCCTTTCTCCCTGTCCTACCACCTGCCACCTGTACAGCATTTCCAGAGCAGCCCTCATCAAAGACTTATGGGGAGCTGGGGTATTTATACCTCCTACCTCTGGAAGAACTCTCTGTAGAGCTGTGGTCTACTCTGGCTCCGAGAGTCCCTCAGCAGGATGTGCTCTAATTGCCCACAGTGAAAGCTTGTTTAAGTACTTCTTGGTTGTTACCTGCACATAAATCTTTGTCTCAGAGTCCGATTTGGGTGTAACTCAAGCTAAGACACAGGTATAAGTCCCTGCGCTAGGCACTGTGGAGAAAGATAGAACACATAGTTTTGTGCTTAGAACAAATTGTCTTTTGGAAAATACTGTCAGTATCTCCATACACAGCATGAATTTAGAAAGACAGCAAATTAAATATCGGTATCAGATTACAAGGGCCCTGGAATGCTAGGCTCAGGATTTGATATGTATTCCGTAAGCACTTGAATTTCTAGACATTTTGTAAGCAATGAAATGTTTCAGGAAGATCCATCAGTGCTGGCATTCCTATGCTTAATATGAATAAGTATAGACTTCAGGGAATAGTCAGGAGCCGCTGAGGAGTGAAAAGACAGGTTAGTAGAGCATTATGATGGTCCAGCTATGACTTTCTAAGAGATGAAGCTGGAAGGCGAGCTGCCAGGACTTGCTGCATGGCTGAACACATGGGGTGGGATGAGTGGAGGTAGGATAGGGAAAAAGGGTAAGGATGATGGTAACTTTTCCCTGCTTGGATGGCTGAGAGGATGGAGGAGCTGCTGAGGTAGCTGCAGGCTGACTAGGGGCAGAGTTGGTTTTGGGTGGAAAAGGACCCACTCCGTTGTCTGTGTCATCGTAACAAGGTGATTGCTTCCAAGAAACTCCAATGTTACAAAAAACGAAACCAAATGAAACCAGCATTATAAAGACAAAGGTTTCCGTGGGACAAGGGAGATGGGAACAGTACTCACTCTCTGTGGTGGTTAATACTGAGTGCCAACTTGATTGGACTGAAGGATACAAAGTATTGATCCTGGGTGTGTCTGTGAGGGCATTGCCAAAGGAGATTAACATTGGAGTCGGTGGGCTGGGAAACGCAGACCCACCCTTAATCTGAGTGGGCATAATCTAATCAGCTGCCAGCTCAGCTAGGACATAAGCAGGCAGAAAAATGTGAAAAGAGAGCCCAACCTAGCCTCCCAGCCTACATCTTTCTCCTATGCTGGATCCTTCATGCCCAACACTGGATTCCAAGTTCTTTAGTTTTGGAACTCAGACTGGCTCTCCTTGTTCCTCAGTCTGCAGATGGCCTATTGTGGGATCTTGTGATTATGTGAGTTAATACTTTAAACTCCCATATATATATATATTCCATCAGTTCAAGTGATTCCCATTCAAGAAGCTGGGGTGGAGCCCAGAAATCTGATTTTGTATCTTTCTGTCTTTTTTTTTTTTTTT
>NW_016107346.1:7358066-7386869 GCF_001604975.1 Cebus imitator | reverse complement strand
TTTGAGATGGAGTTTTGTTCTTGTTACCCAGGCTGGAGTGCGATGACACAGCCTTGGCTCACTGCAACATTTGCCTCCTGGGTTCAATCGATTCTCCTGCCTCAGCCTCCCAAATAGCTGGGATTACAGGCACTCACCACCATGCCCAGCTAATTTTTGTATTTTTAGTAGAAACGGGGTTTCACCATGTTGGCCAGGCTGGTCTCAAACTCCTGACCTCAGGTGATCTGCCTGTCTTGGCCTCCCACAGTGCTGGGATTACAGGTGTGAGCCACCACGCCCAGTCTGACTTTGTAACTGTCTATCAAATGATACTTTGCACCATTTTCCCTGGATAATTTTGTGTAGTTGTTTGATAGGTACACATTTCATAAAGGCTGGTTTCAGGGCTGGAGTCTCAGAGTTGTTAAAAAATTGTTCTTCCTGCAGGAATTATGTTATGCAAAGGAAGGAGGATGCCTCCTACACCTGTCTGTATATTTTATTACCAAAATGAAAAATATTAAAGTGGTTGATTAAAGAGAACAAACCTGAACAGCACTGAGAACAAGCAAGGGAAAAACTGAAGAGTTGAAAAGATGAAAGGAAAAAAGATGACTAAGCAGATCATCCAAATGAGCACAGCTTACAGTGGTGGACAGCAACCAAGAGAAGGTGACAACTGTCTCCTTGAACAGAGCCAGTGATGGCCCGATGCTGGCCTGCAACTGTTCACATAAACAAAACATGTGTAAGGTTTGTCATAAACCGCTATTATGCATTTTACTTTATAAATTTAAAATAAAGCAAGGGCTGGTGAGGAGGAATAAGTTCTAGTGTTCTACAGCACTATAGGGTGAATATAACTAACACAATTTATAATATAATTTCCAAATACCCAGAAGAGTGGATTTTGAAGGTTTCCAACACAAAGAAATGATAAACATTTGAGGTGATGGATATGCTAATTAACTTGATTGATCATTACACATTGTTTACATGCATCAAAATATCACTCTGTACCCCATAAGTATATACAATTACTACATGTCAATTAAAAAGAATAAATGCCAAAAATAAAATAAAATAATAAACACATGAAGGAAAGGAAAAAATAAAATAGAGCAAGGACTTCTGGAATATCTTATGCAAATGTATGCAAATGAGCACACCAATATATACAGAAAAGCAAAAGCAAGCATGTCCTTTCCTGTTTTGCATAAATGAACCCTGTTATCTCATTTTAAAATCAGCTCTGCAACAAAGTCTACCAGAAACAAGAGCACATACGGTCTGATTTCTTTTTTAAGAACAGGTGAAGCTGAACTATAATGATAGAAGTCAGAGTAGTGGTTTCCTGGTGGGGAGGATTGACTGGTGAGGAGCACAGAAGATTCTCTAGGTGATGTAAATGTTACATCTCCACCTGGAGATGGTGGCTATAGGAAAAGCTTGATACATGTTTTCCTGACTGGAAGCTGCCCTTGTTAACACTCATGTGGCTTCTAGGTAGTAGCTGCCTGCCCTGTCTGCTTTCCCTTTGTGTTGATCCCACATACTGTCATGTGGCATGCCTGTATCGAAGCAAATGTGGTATCCGGGGGTATGGCTCAGGGATGGGCCTCTCAGCAGCCTCAGTCTTGCTCACATTTGGGGGAACAGAACACACCTGGAGAAATAAGACCTCCTTTTGCCCTCCATACATTGGTGAGCATTTCTACCTGGAGCAATGCCAGCCTGTCAGAGCCCAAGTGAGGAAAGAGACAGCCTGGTTCAGCCCCATCACTCAATCCACCTACCATCCTCACCTGTCAATGGCGATGGCCAGCAAGGCATTGGTGGAGACGTAGAGGGAGACGGTGCGCAGGTAGTTGACGGAGGCACAGAGCACGTGGCCATGCTCCCAGGAGAGCTGCCGGATCACATAGTAGTCCATCTCGAAGGGGCAGCAGATGATGGCCACCAGGAAGTCGGAGATGGCCAGGTTGGCAATGAGCAGATTGGTGAGGTTGCGCAGCTTCTTATAGCGGGTGAGGGCAGCGATAAAGACAAAGTTACCGACACCACAGACAAGCATGATGCCTGCCAGTGCAATGCCGATGACGATCTTGGCTGCAAAGAAGGTCCGGGTCTTGGTCATGTCCTCATCCTCATCCATAGGGAGGTCGTAATCACCATAACTGAAGTTAAAGGAGAGGGAGGAGGCATGGTCTTGGGGTGGATTAAAGTTGGGTGCAAAACTCGTGTTTCCATTCTGGGCTGCCATGGTGATGCCTGCAAGAAAAGTGGTGTGAGGGAGGTGCGAGGGGTAGGGGTGCAGACCTCCGGCTCTCTCGGGGTTGGTGAGCCTGGCACCCTGCCCACATCCTTGGGGAGACTTGACTCACCATCCTGGATCCTGGAAGGAGGCACAACCAGTGGACAGCATGCAGGAGAATATCTGGTCACATTCTCTGAGTTCCCCAGGTATAGGCCAACCAGACCCACTGCCTACCCAGATGGAACTACCCAGGATGCTGGGAGAGGATACCCGAGATCTGTAAGCTGGGAAGCCCTCTGTGGCTGCCCAGCTGTCGGGAAGGATGGCATAGGATGGATCAGACTCTCCAAAACTCTCAAGAAGAATGTGCGCCTTTGCCCTTTGCCCAGGGACCAGGGCCTCTTTGTCTGCCCAGTCACATCCTCCAGCTCCCCATGCATCAACTCCCGCAGGGGCTTCTGGAACTCTTCCAAGGCTGCTCCCAGGTGCTGGCCCAGCTCCTACAGCAGTCGCAATGTTGTGGCACCTGTTGGCCAGAGACAATGAAGCAGGATGGCCAGGACACTGCAGGGTCTTCTCTCCAAAAGCAGGACATCACTCCCTCTGTACTGACCAAGCCACAGACTTGGAAATCATCAAGTCCATTTTCACATGGACAGACTGAGTCGCCCTGGGCCAGTGATTTATGCTCTCTGAGTCCTAATCTTCCTGTAAACCGAATTCCTGCTGCCCAGTCCAGTGCCTGGTGCATAGTGGTGGCTGGACCGGAATCTGTTGAGTGCATGACCGGGATGCTGTAGGTGGAGGAGACTGCATTGGGGTGGGGGAGTGGAATTCCCCTCTTGCTTCCCTGTTCTTAGGGAATGAGCTCCAGAAAGAAATCCTCTACCCGCCTTCCCCCACTGCTCCCACTCCTTTGGATCTGCTCCCTGACCTCCTTCACTCAGCTCTAGTTCTCCACCCAGAGTCAATCCTGCCTGAAAGACACCAATTCTGTCACCAAGGTCTCAAAACAGGGAAAATAATCTCTGAAGCCCTGAGCCCGGAGGAGACAGGGCACCCCAGGGTGCAAGGCTTCACCGAGGGGCTGGAAAAAGAACCCAGACCCCAACACCCACAGAAAGGGGCCCTGGCTGTCCAACTGTGAGTGGCCTTCCCCTCACCTTTCAGCACACCTGGAAACGACCTCATATGAGGGCGCCGCGGGGTGCTGTGTAGCAAGGAGAAGATCCAGCTGGACAACGCATTTGGTCCACTCCTGCGAGGAGAGGAGAACGCCGAGGGACAGGAACTGCGCCCCAGCGAAAGACACCCTAACCTGGGGTGCGCCCGCTAGCTCCTTTCCCAAGGTGAACACCTCCAAGAGGTGAGGTGCAAATCCCAGTGACATCCACATCCGGAGGTGTCTTCCCTCCAGGTCGCCACTCCGTCTCATGTGATACCCCAATCCCCGCAGCCTCTGCTCAGTCAGGGACCAAGAATCGGGAATCCTACCCCTCCTCGGCTTTCCAGTCCCCTAACCCGAGATGAGAGGACGCGCGCCCGGGCTGGGACAGGTCTCAGGCGCATTTTCACAGATAGCACTCCCCCCGTCCGGGAGCAACCCGTTCCAGCAGCCCCCTTCCTGCCCCATCAACGCGGCCGCACGGACGAGGTCTGGAGGCGACGCCCTGGCAGGGGCAGGAACCAAGTCACAAATTCAGGTTCCAGGCTGCGGTGCCTCCAGGCGGGAAGAAAACCGCAGGTGGGTGGAGGATGCGGTGCGCGGGAATTTCCCTACGGACGCTTGCTGTTTTCCGCTCACCTTTCAGGAAGGTGCCCCTCTACCTGCGCCCTCCCCGGCGACGTAGAGCTAGCCGGAGAGCTCAGCTACGCGCTGGCTCCCTCCGCCCGCGCCCACACACTCCAGGCCCCGCTTACCGTCCCCTGCCCGGTCCTAGAGGGCCCAGAGGGTATCTCCTGAAACCAACTCGCCTTCTTCGAGCCAGCCCAGACGCATCTCGAGAGTGGCGGGAGGCAGCGCAGCCAGAATACCCCAGAGGAAAAAGTGGGCGTCGGAGGACCTTGTCCCAGCGACTCCCCCACCGCACCGAAGGAGTCCCGGGACTGCACGGATCTGAGCCCTTACCTGCCTCGGCGCCTCCTCTCTGTGCGCTCTGCGGCCCCGGAAGCCGGATCGAGGGTCACAGGGTGGTTGGGCACCGGCGGGCCGCTTGGTTTTCGCCTCGAGGACCGGGACTTGCACTTGCAGAACCGCTGCGTGGGGGATGTCCCTCTTTTTTCCTCGCCCTGGGGCGCTTCCCCAGCGCGTCGCGGTCTCTGGGTTCCAGCTGGAGTTGGCGCTCGCCCCCGCAGCTCTTTCCTGTGGCTTGGACCTGTGAGCCCCGCCCCGCGCTCGACTCCGCCCCGGGGTCCCCGCCAGCCTCCGAACCGAGGCCGAGGGTGGGTGCCCAGCTCCCGCACCCCACGGCGTGCTCTCGGGCTGGTGCGTCCAGGGCGCCTGGCACCGTAGCTCTGGCCTCCCTGATGCGGGGCCCGGGACAGCGGGGGCCACCCCTCTCAGGGATTTCAGCGCCTTCGCCTGCAGTCTGAATCGGACCACAGTAGCCGGGTTTCGACCGTGAGCTTGCGAACAGCGAGCACCGCCCTCTGCTGCCAGCCGTGGCACGGCACCCGGGTCGCGGGCGCAGGAGCGGAGCGTACTGTCTTCCGGAGGTGCCCAGTGCCAGCGTCCGCGCCTACTACAAGGTGACTCTTTCAAGGAAAGCCCGGCTCCGACGAGTGCAGTGTGGGCCTTTCGGAGATGGCGGTGAAGGAGGAGGCCCCAGGAGGAAGCTGGGAATGGGGTCAGCTTGCCCCGCTCAAAGCCCCTGAAGTCCTCACTCAAACTTTTGGGATGACCACCGCTATCAGATTCCAGGGCCATATCCCAGGAGTGCCTCAGCCCATCTGTCCGAGAGTCCGGAGCCCTCCACTTTGCTTCTAACAGGCTCGAACTCCTCCCACGATCTCCCTGGTTAAACACAGGAACTGCCCATTCAAATGACTGGTGCCCAGGAAGCTCTGGGTGTACAGGATTGGACCTGTGGCAGGACCCTGAAGGTCTAAAAAGGTGTTTCCCATTGTTAAACCCCAGCCAGCGGATAATTGGCAGGTCAGAATATAGACTCCACTATGTCAGAACTTCCCTTTTTTTTTTTTTCCCCAAGGGAATCTGAAATTTGAGAACTTAAAAAATACTCTTTGTGTTTGTTAAAGCAAAATCCTTGTTTTGGCTAAAGAGAACTTGTCTCAGACTGAACACAGTCCACAGGACTGCCAATTAAAAAATTTGTGGGTGAATGAACTTCAAATCTCTTCAGGTTGTGACGTTCTGTGATTCTGACTTTCCCGCCTTAAGTGAAACTGACCCCACTCTCCTCCCCTCTTAGCATCTCTTCGGGCCTGATCAAAGGCAGGAGAGCCAGCTGTTTGCTTTCCTCCCGGGGAGGGGCTGCGATTGGGCAGGTGTTCTATAGGGTCAGGGCAAACTCCAGAGACAGAGGCAAAAGAGGCTCTGTTGCTCAAGGAAGGGAGGTGATGAGGTAGCCAATTACATGCCCTGGGCATGTTCTTTGGCATAGCTCATACTTTTCGACTTCAGCTAGAGGCTTCTCTGCTCATGGACCACGCCTGCCCTATTCAATGGGGGCAAACACCCCGGGAACATCTGCCTGCTGGTGCTTTCATGGAATCCTCTAAAGTACGGTTGCTTCCACACAGATTTGGAGACCTGCAGATGTCGTTGTAGTAACTCCAAATACTGACCACCCTCAGCAGAGTAGGAGCTTTTTCTGGGAGTGGACATGCGGTCCCCAGGGAGACAATGGGTGCTTAGAAAACGGTGCAACAGGCCGGGTGCGGTGGCTCATGCCTGTAATCTCAGCACTCTGGGAGACTGAGGCGGGTAGCTCACGAGGTCAGGAGATGGAAACCAGATTTTCATCCTGGCTAACATGGTGAAACCCCATCTCTACTAAAAACACAGAGAATTAGCCGGGCGTGGTGGCGCAAACCTGTAATCCCAGCTGCTCAGAAACCTGAGGCAGGAGAATCGCTTGAACCTGGGATGCGGAGGTTGCAGTGAGCCAAGATCGTGCCACTGTACCCCAGCCTGGTGACAGAGCAAGACTCAGAGAAAGAGAGAGAGAGAGAGAGAGAGAGAGGAGGAGGAGGAGGAGGAAGGAAGGAAGGAAAGAAGGAAGGAAGGAAGGAAAGAAGGAAGGAAGGAAAGAGAGAGAGAGAAAGAAAAAGAAAGTGCTATTGGGATTTGTCTCGGTTTGGGTTTCAGGAGACTCCCAGACAGGTGGAGGGGAAGTGAGACAGAGAAGGGAGAAGGGCTCGTACACTATATGCTAATAAGCAGTTGACCTGCAGACCGTGTGGAACATGCCACATGGTTGTTCACGGCAGCACAGGGAGGCTGGACATTCAGCCATCAATTTCTACCCCACCTCCCATGGACAGGTTACCTGAGGGCCAGAATTTCCCTCACTTTCAGGTTGTGTCCCAGCGTGGTGTAGAAAGCCCAAGGCTGAAAAGAAGAGAGCACCAGGCCTTGGGTGGGAGGTGTCATGGTGCCTGGAACTGCATCTGCCAGTGAGTCCAGGAGAGCAGAGGAGATTCCAGGCAGGCAATCACTCTCACAGCTGCTACAGGAGGGCAGCAGAGGGGACTTCCTTTCCAGAGGTGGGCAAGAGCCGTACTTCCACTGGAGTTCATAGACTGAACTGGGTGTGAACCCAGAGAAACTGGGTGAGCTGAGTGGGATTTTGAGAGGGGCTGAAGACTTTGCATTAGGTACTTGGAGGTAACTTACAACCCCACTTGGGCTCACAAAGCTGGCAAGAACTGGGGAAATGGAGATGACTTCGGTGACAATTATTAACGGACTTCTCCTTCTAGTCAAAGAGATGTCTCTAATTGCAAGCCCACAGTCTCTTCCCCTTATCTCTGAAAGAGACTTCTCTCTGAAGTCTTTCTGGTGAGAAAGGCTTAGCTGAACTACATGATAAAGTGCTTAGGAAGGGGAAGAGGCCAAGGGGAGGAGAGAAAAACCTTACAGGCCGGAGTTGCTACAGAGCCTCAGGGGAGGGATTATCTACACACAACTGGACATGAGAAAAATGGATGAGGTAAGGATACTTTGATACAGGGCCAGAAGATTATATATTGGAATCCATTTGAGAGACAAGAAGAATAAAAATTTAACAGGTGTAATATTTTGACAATATTAAATCTGAATGGTTTTTATTGTTCCCCCCACAAATCCTAGTGCATGGCAGCCACTCCACTCGTATAAATCCAGGAAATTGGAGTAGGTTAACGCCACCTCAGAATAACATCTCTCAAAGATACTCCCGAATGGGGGGGTGGAATTGTTGGGTCAGCCTGAGATGGCCAGATAGAGCCACATCTAGGAATTCTCCTAAATGGGAGAGGGAATATGTGTCACTACTCAGAATATGTGTCAGTATGTGTATAAAGGGTGAGAGAGTTCAGGGTTTGTCAGGTAAATCTGATTTTCAGATAATTTTTTAAAAATTACGTTTACTATTTATTTATTTTTTAGAGGCAGGGTCTCAATCTGTCACCTAAGCTGGAGTGCAGTAGCACAATCATAGCTCACTGTAGCCTCAAACTTAGGTTCAAGCGATCCTCCCACTTCAGCCTCCTGAGTAGCTGAGACTACAGCCTCAAACCCCAGTCTTGACCCCCAAATTATTTTTTTATTTTTATTTTTTTCTTTGGGGGGGCAGCGTTTCCCTGTGTCACCTAGACTGGAGCGCACTAGTGTGATTACCGCTCACTGCAGCCTGGCCTTTCCAAACTCAAGCAGTCTTTTAGCCACGGCCTCCCTAACAGATGGAAATATAGGTGCCTACCACCACACTCAGCTTTTTAAATTTTTTATTTTAGAAAACAAACAAGAAATGAGGTCTTGCCATGTTGCCCAGGCTGGTCTTGAACTCCTAGGCTTAAGTGATCTTCCCACCTCGGCCTCCCAAAATGCTGGGATTACAGGCATGATTCACAGCACCTGGCCCCTAAATTACTTTTGATAATTGTTTTATGTTTCTTGAAAGTGACTCCTTTCTAAGACAAAACCACATGGGTCTTCAGGTTTATAAAGGTTTTATATGTAAACTTTTTTAATTGTGAAGAAATTAATACAGATTCTCTGGAGCTTGATTTGCCAATAGATATTAAAAAGCCTTGAGGCTGGGCACAGTGGTTCATGCCTGTAATTCCAGCACTTCAGGAGGCCAAGATGAAAGGGTCCTTTGTGGCCAGGAGTTTGAGAACAGCCTGGGCAACATAGTGAGACCCCCGTTTCTACAATTTATTTTTTTAAATTTACTGGTATGATGGTAAATGCCTGTGGTCCCAACTTGCTTGGGAGGCTGAGGTGGAAGGATTGCTTGAGCCCAGAAGTTTGAGGCTACAGTGAGCTATGATCATGCCACTGCACTCCAGCCTGGGCAACAGAGTAAGATCCTGTCTCAAAAAAAAAAAAGTCTTAAAAAATATACCTCCCCTAATCTTTAATCTAGAAATTCTATTTTTATAACTTTATTTTATGGCGATAACGAATGAAGCAGGTAAAGATTTCGCCACAAGGATATTGATGGTAGTATTGTTTAGGATAACAAGAAGTTGAGAACAACTTGGATTTCTTACAACTTGGTTAAAATGTGATAAGAATGTCTTTTATGACATACCAGGCTCCCAGTTAAGTTTTTTGGATCAGTAATAAATTCCAATGATTCTAAAATCAACACACACACACAATTATGCATTGAAAAGTGTTGCTCTCACCCCTGTACCCATCTATTTTGTTCCCCTCGATTCCCCTTATGAGTTCCCGTTGTATCCTTCCTGTGCTGCTTTTTGTAAACACAATGGTATATTCTCATTTATTCCCCTTTAAGAAGTTTCCATATCAATATATATATAGGGCTTCTTTATTCTTTATTTTACAACTACAGAGTAGTCCACTGTGTGGATATACCACAGTTAATTTTTTTTTAAGGTCACTTGCTGGACACATTGGTTTAATATTTTCAAAATATGCCTGTTAAACTACAAATTGGGTTGTTTCCAATTTTTAGCTATTACAGTGCTGTAGTAAAAATGTTATACATATAACATTGCTTCAAAGAATAACTCTGACATAATGTCTTTTTGTATACGTGCAAATACGTTTGGATGACTAAATCCTAGATATGGTATTGCTGAATCAATGCTTTCGTGTAAATATTGTCACATTTAACTTTTTAGGGGGTCTCACTATTCAGTAGTCTTTGGAGGGTAGAGGTTAATACCAGGGGTGATCAATAATAAAATGTCAGCCAGGCATGGTGGCTCATACTTGTAATCCCAGTAACTTTGGGAGGCTGAGGCAGGAGGATAGCATGAGCCTAAGAGTTCAAGACCAGCCTGGGCAACATAGTGAGACCCTGTCTCCACACCACACACCACACATGGTGGTGTGTGCCTGCAGTCTCAGCTACTTAGGAGGCTGAGGTGGGAGGATTGCTTGAGCTCAGGAGGTTGAGGCCTCAGTGAGCTATGATCACGCCACTGCACACCCGTCTTGGCAACAGAGCAAGGCCCTGCTTCTTAAAAAAGTGCAGTAATAAAATGTCTGTTGTGTTCACAAAGGCAGTATTCAAGTGCCCGATTTCTCAGTAGTGCCTGTCTCTCACACAGGTCCTCAGTCCTTTTTTCTTCTACTTTTTCTTTTTCTTTCTTTCTTTTTTTTTTTTTTTGAGATGGAATTTTGCTCTTGTTGCTCAGGCTGGAGTGCAGTGGCAAGGTCTAGGCTTGGTTCAGGCTCATTGCAAATTCCACCTCCCTGGTTTAAGTGATTCTCTTGCCTCAGCCTCAAGAGTAGCTGGGATTACTGGTGCCTGCCACCACACCTGGCTAATTTTTGTATTTTTAGTAGAAACACGGTTCCACCATGTTGCCAAGGCTGATCTCAGGCTGGTCTCAAACTCCTGCCTCAGGTGATCCACCCACCTTGGTCTCCCGAAGTACTGGTATCACACGTGTGAGTCACGTGCCCAGCCAGGTCCTCAGTCCTGAATGCAGGTTCCTTTCAGTCATTCAAAGTATGATGGGGAGGGGCACTATTCTCAAGAAAATGACTTCAAGTTATTTTGTGTTTTTCCTTGTTTCTCTCCGGGAGTAATTAATCATCAAATTGAGAATGTACCCTTGTTATTGAATGCAGACATATTGTTAGGTATACTTTTTAACGTTGAAAGTAAATGTAATTAAACTCTATGAATCATAGCTGAGAAAGGCAAAGCTTAATTAATGGTTAAAGGTGCATTGGCCCTGGCTCTACTTTCCCTTCCACCCAGCTGGCTTTCATTGGGTTCTGCAGAGTGGCTCTGTAGGATACACCGGCTGACTCAGCTGGACCAGGTGTTGTTCCCTCTCTGGCTTCTATCTACCTCTCGGGGAGGAAGTGACAGTCAGGACTGAGACAAGGAATCAGGGTCAGTGCCCACCAGCCATGCTCACTGTCTATGGAGAAAGACCCAAGAAAAAGGTAAGTTTACATGAAAGCCAGAGAGCTTCTGGCTGGAAATTTGTGGTTGCTGTGAAAACTGTTTCAGGAAGTTTTCTGAGCCCTCAGAGAGAGGCGTTGGTGGAAGGAAGGTGGGTTGAGGGAGCAAAGTTCTTGCGAGAAGCAGCTCCTCGATGCACTCAAAACTGATTTCTATGATGGAGAGTTCAGTTAATGAAATCCCTTCATGAAAATGACCTTGTTCACTGGCAGGGCAGAGGAAGGAGAGGACAGTGCTGTAATTAATAAGAAACACTGAAGGTTTCACGTTCAGATCCATGTTTGGTAGAGTATAGAAAGGGTTTAGTTTTATGAAGAGACACTTGGGCATTAATTTATGTTGAGCCTCACCTCTGGCTTGTCCTCCTCCCTCCTTTAGGTATGTCACCTGAGGTCAGGGGCAGGGGGGTGTGGGAGCACTCAGGTGGAAAAATTTACATAATGTGGAAATTTGGAAAGTCAAAAGTCAAATTCTTTGCCCGCTCTCCACAATGCAGCCCCTTAGAGGTGACATGATTACCTGGACTTTATAAGTTCAAGTGCAAACAAAACAGGCTTTAGGTATGATTCGGCTCATTATGGGAGGGGTCAGGAGACGGAGAAAGCCATTTTCACTATGGCCAACATAGATCTCTGAGTTAATTAACTTGAATATTTTTAAAAACTTGATTTTGGCTTGTGACCTGATGTGAAATAAGTTGTCTTAGGTTGGATTGACCTAAAAGCAGATCTTGAGACAAAGATTTGAGTCATGTTTATTGTTGGAGGTCAGGGAGTAGGGTTAGGGTTTACATCTGAGTCTAGAGTCATGGGTTGGGGCAATTCACCCCACCCACAATAGGTGGGTGCTGCAAAGTGACCTGGAAAGGGCACAGATGTGGGGACAGGTGAAGAATGGGTCAAATGATGCAATCCCCCCGCTTAGCTCTCACGTCTTAGATCCCAGAGCTACCTGCCTTGCTCTTTCAGCACTGCTCTGGTTCTGTGATTGCTTCAGTAATTTCTCTTGTTAACTTAATTTGCTCAGAGCTGAATTCTGTTCTTACTATCAAGGAATCCTAACAGATCCAGGTTGAAACAGGTTAAGTTTTAAATGTCACAAAGCTGGGATGGGAGAGTTAGGACTCAAACCAGATTCCAAAATCTAGGCTTCTTCCACTACACTAACTTAAGTGAAATCTTCCTGCCTCAGGAGGAATGTGGTATTGAAGCAAGAACTAGAAAAAAATGGGAGAGGAATGAATAAGCTTACCAAGATCCACACTTGGCCCTGGGGCCAAGGGCATTCCAGGCCAGATGGTCTGGTATTGACAGACTGTAATGGTGTCTCTCAAATTGGAGTGTATATTGAGACCTTTTTTTCAAAATGTGCATGCCTTGGCCCCAAGCTGGGAGATTCTTTTTTTTTTCTTGGTTCACTGCAACCTCTGCCTCCTGGGTTCAAGTGATTCTCCTGCCTCAGCTTCCCGAGTAGCTGGGACTATAGGTACGCACCACCGCACCCAGCTAATGTTTTGTATCTATCCATCTATATTTTTTAGTAGAGATGGGGTTTCACTGTGTTGGCCAGGGTGGTCTCGATCTCCTGACCTCATGAACCGCCCTTCTCGGCCTCCCACAGTGCTGGGATTACAGGCATGAGCCACCGTGCCCAGCCCATGCTGGGAGATTCTTATTCTACATTTCAGTAACACTTTCTTGGCTTCTTTGAGTATTCATTCTTTACCAAGATTCCTGCAAAAAAGCAAAAAGAAAACTAAAAATACCCTGATGGAAATCATTGACCTGAAGAAATGGACCTGAATGAATCTGCCTAGAGACACCAGAACATCTTCCAGCACAGGGGCCTTTGTTTTCTCTCTAGTAATGTGTATCAGCCGAGATTGTGTGACTACTTTCCTTTCTTTTTTTAAAAAAATATAACCTTCAGTTTTGGGCTTTTCTTCTATATTTAATTCAGTTTGTACATTTTTTGAACCTCTATGAGTTGAAAACATCACTAAAAACACAAAAGCTGGGAAGAGAAAGTTAAAAGCAGTGACAAATTCATCATGCTGTTTTTGAGTACCAGCTCTGTGTAACACACATGGCTTGCAAGGCTTTGAAAAGTGAAGGTTGGGGTGTAGCTGACTGGGGCAAGGATGGGGAGATGAGAGATGTCAGGTTATCCAAAGGTGTAGCTTCTTCAGGGAACTGGGAGTAGATTTTGAGAAACTATGTGCCCAACAAACGGCCTGAATCACATACATGCCAGTCTTTTAAAACAGAAGGTATCTAGCATTTAAGTCCAGAAATGCTTTGGTAAGGATGAGAGCCGAGAGGTGCTGGAGTGGCTTGCAGCCTCAGGAGTTCACATTGTGCAGCTGGTGGCATATTTTTGGCCTTTGCATCATTTGGATTTGAACAGGGAATGAAAAAGCTTTTAGCTCCAAACCCTTACTGTTCCCATTGCAGACATCCTCAGCGGAAAAGATATCCCTAAACAAAGGCATCCAGGGGCATGGGACATTGGTGCTGTGTTATCCTTTGAGGGTAATGGTAAATAAGAGCTGGGGAGAGGGGTGTGAGCCGGAATTGCACACCTGCTTCTAGCCCCATCTTACATCATATGCACCCCCTTCACCACACAACACCATCCTTGACCCCAAGGGACCCTTTAGAAGGAAGGATGAGGATATGGCCCAGCAGGGGCCATGGGGTTTCCGTACAGCAAAAGCAGGACTGGGGACAGAAGGAGGCCCCACATAGGCATGCACCCTTTTTCTTTTTTAACCTTTAAGTTCAGGGGTCCATGTGCAGGTTTGTTACATAGATAAACTGCATGTCACGGGAGTTTGCTGTGAAGATAATTTTGTCACTCAGGTAATATGCATAGTACCCGATAGGCATTTTTTTCTGCTCCTCTCCCTCCTCCCACCCTCCCTCCTCAGGTAGGTCCCAGTGTCTACTGTTCCCCTCCTAGTAGCCACGTGTTCTCATTGTTTAGCTGCCACTGATAAATGAGAACATGTGGTATTTAGTTTTCTGTTCCTATGTTAGTTTGCTTAGGATAGTGGCCTCCAGCTCTATCCATGTCCCTGCAAAGGGCATGATCTCATTCTTTTTTATGGCTGCATAGTACCCCATGGCGTATGTGTACCACATTTTCCTTATCTAGTCTACCCTTGGTGGGCACTTGGGTTGATTCCACAGGCATACATCTTTATTTGCTGAGACCCAGCCTGGTGACAAAGAGACCCAGCCAGAGATGAGGGTGAAGTGAAAGGAGAGGAAAATATAGATGAGAGATGGCTATGGTGAAACATTATAAATAACCATGTTATAAAAACTCGAAAGGTAGGAAGTGAAGAACTGAGCCCTCCACTGACATTGTCCACATCAGATTGCCCCACAGGATTGCTCCTTCCATGCCACCTCCTCAGTGTTTGCTGTTGTGGCTGTGGTTTTAATAGCAAAAGCCCCCCTTGATATTCCCTGTTTTCCCTGTGGCATGTTCGTTCCGGCAGAATGCTCTTTGCATCGTCACATGCAAAGTTAGAGTTTAGACTCCAACTTCCTTGTTATCTGAGGCCAACAAACTCAATCTGAGTCTCTGGATATTGAATTTCAGGGAGCTCTGAAGTCATCATCTCCCCATTTACTTCTGTGCACCTTCCCAGACTAGCCTTTCTGAGGCCTGTCTGGTGGGTTCACGTTTTACAGGCTGGGGGCTGACTTCTATTTTATGTCTTGAGGTAGTGATTGTTGCTATTTTTCTGGAAGCAGAAAGGAACAGCGCTTGAAAGGGCCGGCTATTATTTGCACTTTTTCCTTGCAGGCAGCACTTTAACACTCTAAGGGGGATAATTTGGCCATGGGATTGGTTTAGAAAAAAGTCTGGCAACACCCAGAACGAAATGATAGAGTCTGTCATCTGTGCCTGATGGTGGCTCAAACAGGCTACTGTAGTTATGATTTCCCCCCCAAGCTCTTTTAGCCTCGCCTTAAAAGCTGTCATTGATGAAAATGGCACATCAAGGCAGGCAGGCTCTCCAAGAAGACAATTCTTGTAACACAAAGGTGGTTAAAATCTAGATACTTAGACATGTGAAGAAACCCTTGGAATGAGAAACTGCAGTGTGTTAGCAGTGATTGCTTCTAGGTGGTGGAATTATGGAGGAATTTTTAATCTTCCTATTTTTAAATTGATGCATGGAACTCATGAATTACTTGTGTAATAAAAGTTGCACACATGTAAAACAAAAACAAAAGTTATACAGATATCTGATATCTTGTAAACAACATATTTCATTTTGACACATTCAATGCCTTTGAAAATTTAACTGGGGAATGATCAAACCCCAGGTAGTTTTGAACAAATATTTTCTAGTAGTCAAACAACTGGTTTAGAGCCATCTTGCTGAATGGTTAACCAGTGTAAAGTCTCCATGAGGAAACAGCTGAGTGCATTGGCGAACCCTCCGTAAGTCAGGGGACCCCATCAGTGGGGTTATACTCATCAGGCATAGGATGCAGGCAGCCCATGTCAGAGTTGCCTGAGAAGTAGCTTTTCACAAAGCCTTTGCCTCAAGGAAGCATCGTTCTTTGCAACCACCAGAAATGCACTGAAGCCCAAGTTGGGGAGAGGAATCTGGGGTAGATAGCTGTGGCATGTGTCACGGAAGCCAAGTCAGGACTCTTGGGGACCCAAATCACAGCTTGAGGGTCATCCTAGCTGCTTGTGTCTCCACTCTCTGGGGGCTCTGCCTGGTTCTTTACATCTTTTTTTTCAATTGTGTCTGCCCTGTCCTTCTCTTTCCCTGCCACAGACCCAGTTTGGCCAGACTTCCTAGTTTTAAAGCCCAGGAATCTGACATGCCTAAGAGAGAGAGAATTTAACTGACCCAGCTGGGGTCAAACATATACCCAGGTAGCCACTGCCCCACAGGGCATATTTGCGTTACTTGAAAAAGGCACCCTTCCACGAGGCAGATACAGCCCTAAGCCAGTGCTCACAATCTAGGCTTCTCTTGCACCTACCCATTCCTCTCCTTGTGCAGGGCACAACCCAGGCAGCAGTGCATGACAACGCTTGTCCACTGTTGATCCAATTAGTTGTGGCTGGGGTAGAGGCAGGCAGATTCACATAGTGTCTTCTAAGGAGGTAGGTGGGGAGGACAGCACTTCTCTCCACCATTCCCGTGAACAAAAACAGCTCTAGAACTTTCCACCCTGCCCTTCTCGGCAGATCATGCTACCACGGGGCTGGAGGAGGTATTCTGTCCTGGCATATTTCATTAAGAAACTGCAACCCTTGTTTGTAAGTGTGGAGGCTATGGCTGAATAGAAGTTGAAAAACGTGTTACTATGTATAGCTAAAGAAAAAAATAGAGCTCATATGGGCTCAATCTGCACCATCAAATAAACGAGTGAAATCAAAGGTAATTTTTTGGGACTGATTGAAAAACAAATGGTTTATTATAGGAAAGAATAGACATTCTTCTTCTTGGAGAAAATTTCATTTCAGAAACTTAAAACACCTGGGAAGTCACAGGGTCCTGTCTGCCAGGAGAGGGGCAAGGGCAGGTGGAGGCATGTCTACATGGCTTCTCCCACCGCCACTCCCTATCCTCAATGAGAGTATCCAGCGCAGAGAAACACTACTCCGCTTTGAACTCTGTTTGAAACCTTTCCCTATAAAGTGGCTCATGGCTTTCTGGAATCTGTTTGTAATTGGCAGTCTTGTTCCCATATCAGACATAAAAACCCATCTGTATTTTCCAGAAACCTGCTGGTGTCCTCTGCATCACCCAGGCCCCCACTTCCCCCTCCTGTGCTTGATGAGACTCCAGGCTGTGTCAAGGGCCCCTGATTATCTTTTTGTCTCTCCCTGCAGAGCATGCTCACCTGATGGGTCATTATTGGCTTTAAAACTAGGAAGACTGGTCAAGCTGGGTCCGGGGCAGAGAAAGAGGAGGATGGGGCAGAAACACAGTAAGAAGCCCAGTCACAGGCTTCTTTTCTCTGCTCTTCTGGTGACATGGAACTTCCATTGCCACTGACTGCCCTTCCCTCCTCTCCTCACCATTTCTTTAGACCCAGTATTGCCAGGCATGTTTTTCACAATGTCGCCCCATTAGCCTTTGTGAAATGACAAGGCATTTTCTCTTCTTATAGTTAGAAGTCAACATACTTATAATTGACTTTAGACTATTGTTTGAGATATTACAGATATTCCTAGGTTTTCTATTTCAGATTGTTTTGTGTATTTTCTGCTATGAAAATAAGATTCAGTTCAAGGCTCACCTCTAGGCTGGATAGGGCATTCCTGGCCAGGGAATGTCTATGGTGACACTAGCAACTTGGGCGTAATTGGTTGAATCGATCTTATTTGGGGCAAGGAGTCTGCAAAGTTTCCGAATTTCTCCTAACTTCTCATCCTATTATGTTATTTTCTTTCTCAGAGAATATTGGGCTATACGTCATGTCTTACACTGCAGGTGTGATGTGACTTAGGCATCTATTCAGTGGTGCCTTGGAAGATTGGAAAAATCTAGAGAGAAAAGTAGTTTGGCCTATTTTAGAGATCTTTGGTTTTAAAAGCTGTGGAGGATTTGTAGAAGCCAGCTTGTAAAATGCAGACGAAATCCCTGCGCAACAAAAGACACTTATGGGAAAGTCGTAATGTAGATGCAATGACTTTCGTGCACACAGTTTAGAAGTTTTCTCGTTGAGCCATAAAAATTTTTGGGATGTAGAGTCCAAGAAACTCAGAATAGCAAGCCAAGAATAACCTTCACAAAGAGATTTTAAAATGCTTTTTGCCAGGCAGGAAGTGATAGAATAGAGAATCCTCAGACTGGAATGGGTTATTGAGAAAATGGTTCAGTCATTTAATCCTTTAATGACACAGTTGGAAATCTTCTGGAGTGTTTTGGTAAGTGTCCAGAGTTTAGGAGATACTCTGGAAGAGAAAAAAAAATCTAATTAAGCATTACTGAACAATTGTGAACTGTGGTCATCAGAACACTCATTTTGTATTACCCTCACTAGGACGTGAAATTGTTATGGGTAGAAACTGGAGTTGAGTGAACATGTCTTCTTATGCATCTCTATTCTTATTCCTCTCAATTACTAAGGCTGCAAAATGACTTACATCTTACACTTAAAAACTCTTATACTTACAAATAGGCACACTCAGTGGCTCTGGTTCTCTGCCTGGGATGTACATTGCAATCACCCAGGGAGCAGTGAAAGAAACACTGATACCTGGAGCGTAATCCCAGGGATTCTGAATTAATTGGTCTGGAGTGTGGTCTGGATTTGGGGATTTTTAAAAGCTTCTCCAAATGATTCTAATATGCAGCAAAATCTGAGTCCTCCTATATGAGATTTTCTTACAACTTTTTTTAACAGATGTGTTTGAGATTGGCTTGATTGGCCTTCATTGAAACCTGGTGTTCCTTTTTTTCTTCCCTTTTCTCTTTCTTTCTTTCTTTTCTTTCTTCTTTCTTTCTTTCCTTCTTTCTTTCTTTCTTCTTTCTTTTTTCCTTCCCTCCTTCCTTCCTTCCTTCCTTCCTTCCTTCCTTCCTTCCTTCCTTCCTTCCTTCCTTTCTTTCTTTCTTTCTTTCTCTCTCTCTCTCTCTCTCTCTCTCTTCCCTCCCTCCCTCCCTTCCTTCCTTCCTTCCTTCCCTCTGTCTCCCCCCGCCCCTTTCTATCTTTGGCAGAGTCTTGCTGTGTCTCTTAGGCTGGAGTACAGTGACGTGATCTCAGCTCACTGCAACCTCCACCTCCTGGGTTCAAGTGATTCTTATGCCTTAGCCTCCTGAGTAGCTGGGATGATAGGTGTGTGCCACTACGCCCAGCTAACTTTTTGTATTTTTAGTGGAGATGGAGTTTCACCATGTTGGCCAGGCTAGTCTTGAATTCTTGACCTCAAGTGATCTGCCCACCTCGGCCTCCCAAAGTACTGGGATTACCATGAGCCACAGCACCTGGCTGAAACCTGGTGTTTCTACTGAACAGTGTGTCTATGTTAACAACCCAACTAAAGAAGATTTAGAAGTTCCAAGGTATCTTTCAGCTGCACTTATACATCTTGTATGAAAATAAGTATGTTTATAGAAATTCACAAGATGTTGATTTTAAGTTTGATATGTTAACTGAAAAATCACAAGGTCTTCTTAAATTTGGAGAGGAGACTTTATTATAAAGGGTTACAGCCTGCAGGGTGGTCATTCTGACAGGCTGGAAAGCATAGCTTTCAGCAGAAAGCAAAGGCAGGCAATTCATGGGAGGGAAAGAAAGATGAGATAGAAATTTATGCTGAATGGGCTGGTCAAGTATGCATATTCAACAGGTTATAGGAGAGTCTATGGATATTCATGAAGGGGGTCCTAACACTTGCATAATAAGCAAACATATGTGTTACATGTATCCCATGTTCACTTTGGGGGTGGAGACTTAACATATAAATGCAATATAATTAGGCACTATACATTGAAAGATAAAGCAGAGACATGAAGGCACTCATGTGTGCAGTCTCTGTAAACCGGCCGGAACCAGTCCACGGTCAGTTAGTTAGTGGTCTCTTGCAAGGGAGGTTACTGAAACCAGTCTCTTTTTCAATCAGAGTTGTATTTATGGCTTGTGGAACAGGCAGTCAGTTAATCAGTGTCTGGTGGTGGATGAGCTGCAAATTGTTTTAATATTGCTTATCTCAAGGTCAGTGATTGCTTAACTGCTAGAGAAAAAGAAAAACCTCATGGTAGTTAGAAATTGCTTGTTCTTTAAGTGTAGGAAGAGGTGCATGACTTAACTTTTGTCTCACATGGCCTTAGGTCCTGTTTATAATTTGTGTCTTCTTGCCACAAAAAGTCCATTCTATCAGTTTCGTGATCCCTATTTGAATATTAATTCTGGTCAATTGTTGTATCTAAACCACAAAAGGGAGGGAACAGAATGAGGAGTGTCTGACTTCCCATCCCATCATAGCTGAAAACTCAGGTTTTAAGGTTTCTTTGGGGTTCCCTTGACCAAAAGGGGACCATTCAGTTGGTTGGGGGGCTTTGGATTTTGTTTTTAGTTCTTATTTCCCCCTTTTGGCTGAGATTTTTTCAGAAGCAGATTGATGGCCAAACTTTTATTTTTGTTCCATATCATTGCCCGGAGGGTGTGGTCACCTGCCCCGCGTCCATCCATTCTGTTGGTGGCACCCCTGTGTTCAAGAGACTTACGGCCAAAAGATGTACAGCCAACTCACATTCCAGGCCATATGGGAATGGAGGTGAAGAGGAACTTATTAAAATTTTTAAATTTTAAACCCTTAAATTGTCTAAGCAACATAAGAGCCAAAAACCAAAAGTCGAAAAAGCAAGGTTACAAAATTAACTTATCTGTAAGTTTTATGCATCGAGCCAGACTTACAGCAATTAGCTTTATAAAACGGAAGCATTTTGTTAAAACCATTTGAGCTAAGGAATTTAGAGATTTTTTTTGTTGTGCCACAATGTCTTCTGTGATCTTTTTAGTAATTTGTTCTAAGTGGCCAATAAATTTTTTATCATCTCTTTGTGTAAACCCTGTAACCAGGAACACCTACATCCAGTAGGCTTTGTCACTGGGTATCTCAGTGTCCTCTTGGTAATTCTCCTTTAAGTCTATAGGAAGCAGAAAATTTTTTATGGTCAGGATGGTTGGAAAGAGGCCACATAGTGGCCCAGAGGCAAAGTCCTTCAATTTGTCAGCTATTTAGGCATCTGTGTGCCTATTTTTGGTTTGGAGGGTCTGAACTAATTTTACCCCTCAAAACTGGAGTCTCAGGAGTCTATCTCTTTCATGATACCCTGGCCCTAGAGGGAGGGTACTTAGTATTGTACAGCATTCATTCCACCTCAGATTTTCAGGCAGGCATTAAATTCTCATGAGGAGTATGCCACCTAGATCTCTGGCATGTGCAGTTTACAATAGGGTTGGCGCTCCTATGTGTGTTGGCAATGGAAAACATATCGGGCCCAGTGTGATTGAATAGTTTTCCAATTTTGGAGATAGGTAGAGAGAGAATGGTAAACTTTGTTACTTTATCTAATTGCTATAAGCCAGTGGTCTCCCACCTTTTTGGCACTAGGGACTGGTTTTGTGGAAGACAATTTTTCCATAGACCGCTGGGTAGGGAGGGTGGTTTGGGGATGACACTGTTCCACCTCAGATCATCAGGCAGGCATTAGATTCTCATGAGGAGTATGCAACCTAGATCTCTGGCATGCACAGTTCACAATAGGGTTGGTGCTCCTATGAGAATCTAGACTGGGCTGATCTGACAGGAGGCAAAGCTCAGGTGGCAATGCTTGCTCTCTGGCTGCTCACCTCCTGCTGTACAGCTCAGTTCATAACAGATCACAGACTGGTATGGGTCAGTGGCCTAAGGCTTGGGGACCCTTGCTGTAAGCTATACTTAGCTCAAAAGAAAAAATTTAAAAAAAAATTTTTTTTTGGTAGAGATGGGGTCTTGCTATGTTGCCCAGGCTAGTCTTGAACTGGGCTCAGGCCATCCTCCTTCTATCTTGGTGTCCTAGAGTACTGGGATTACAGGTCTTAGCCACTGCACGTGGCCAAAAAAGGTTTTCTTGACTTTGAAAAACAAAACATAAAGAATCAGCAACATTTCCAACAAAAAGTTATAAGCTTTGTCTAGTTTTGACAGTGAGAAGGAAAGGAAGCTCACAGCTAGCCAAACATTCAAATTATATAGTATCAAGGCATAGAAAAAAATTGTAATAATTTACAAAGAGGCAAAATTATTAAGCAAGTCTTAATATCTTTGAATCCAGGCTGGCCGTGTGTCTCATAAAAGCAGTTCATTTTGATTGTCGCCTTCTCCTGAGTCTGAAGATGAGGTTTTGGTTCAGTTGAGTTTGGTGTCAGTTACCCGTATTGACATTCAAGATTCAGCAGGAGTCAGTACCTTTTCAGATGAGGAATGTGTACCCAGGAGGCAACGCCCTGTAACTTAGCAGCACTAGGAATAGTTAATAGCACATGGTAAGGACCATTTCAGCGGTACTGGAGGGAGCGCTTTAACTGATGTCTCCTACAGTATACACAGTCCTCAGGCTGGAGGTGGTGATACAACAACAAACAAGAACAAGAGCAAAGATCTCAGAGGAGAAGCGTCACATTTCAGGACGTCTTTGTGCACAACCCTTGCAGGAGGCTGAGGAAGAGCCACCCCCCAAAAACTTGCTCCATCCCTCCCAGAGGCATCTTTCTGTTTAAAGTCAGGACTTCCCTGCCATGTGCAGACCACCAGGTCTGAGCTCATTTTGGCTTTTGAATGTTACCTCTGAAGCTGTTCTGTGCTTCCTTCTATTGCCCTTTCTTGGACTGTCTTGGGGTCATGTTGCTTTGGTGCTTTCTGCCTTCCTCCATGAAGCCACAGGGAACACAGGGGCTGTCATTATCTCTCCTCAATCCCTCTGCTTCCCAAACCACTCATCCTAGAGTCAGTACCCAACAGGAAGTGAATACTGTTTGGTGAAACTCTGGCTGGCTCCACAGATCAACTCCAGGTCCACATATTATTTCATGAAGGCCAGGCATGCATTACTTACAAAAATTATTCCAAAGCAAGATCTGAAACTTCCAATTAAAAAACTTCTGGAAGCTGGCAGAATAGGAAGCACCAGAAATCTGTCTTCCCACCTAAGTAACAATTGCATCGGCAGAATCTGTCTGGTATAACTATTTTGGAACTCTGGAGTCTACTGAAGACTTTCCATTTCCAGGGGAAGGTTTTAGATGATAAGTTGCAGTTAATTTTGGCTAATTTTAGCTCTTAGCACAGTAGTTACCCATCATCCACCCCTAAGCCCCATGGCAGGCAGTCATGCATATGGTCCTGGAGCGGGTTGCATACAGCTTTTGGAAGCTAGAGTGGACAAAAAGGACCTTGTTCTCTTAATATTGGGGATCCATGCTCTGATTGCTGATTGCTGCTTCCAACCACAGAGATATACACAAAGAGGTGACAGCCATCATTGTCGCACCTTCCTCCATTGCTGCCAGCCCTTCTATCTCTGGCTGAAGCAACTTCCTGAGAATTTAAAGGGCCAGCATCCTTTATTTTTACCCTTCCATGTTTCTTGTTTTCCCCCTTTTGGGAACCAGATATTGAACACTAAGACATTCAGAAGCAACTGCATATATGGGGGATTAGAAAGTCACCACATGGGTTAAGGTAAAGGCACAGGTTTAGAGAAGATCTAAGAAGACTTTAAGTTTATTCCTTAGGCTGATCTTCAGCCTAGAGATGGTTACCACAATAGAAGCAAGAAACAGAAATAAAAAATAGAAATAAACTTTGAAAAAAACCAAACTATCAGAAGTTATCCCTGAAAAATACCTGATGGCAAAAACTTTAAAACAGCTGTCTTAAAGATGGCCAAAAAACCAAAGAAACACATGAAGAAAGTCAAGAAACTGCTGTATAAACAAAATGGAAATATCAATAAAGAGATACAAAACCTAAAAAGAAATCAAGAAGAAATTCTGGAGTTAAAAAGTACAATAACCAAATTTTTAAATTCACTAGAGGGATCCCAAAGCAAGTTTTATACTGTAGAAGAATGGATCAGTGAACTTGAAGATATTAAAATAGAAATTATTGAGTATGAAGAACAGAAAGAAAAAGTATTGAGAAATGTAAACAGAGCCTAAGGGACCTGTGGGACATCATCAAGAGGACAAAATACATATTATGGGAGTTCCAGAGGAGGAGAGAGAGAGAGAGAGAGAGACAGAGAGAGAGAGAGAGAGAGAGAGAGAATGAGAGTGCACATAGAACATTTGAAGAAATAATGGCTGAAAAATTCCCATGTTTGGTAAGAGACGTGAATATAAATATCCAAGAAGCTCAACAAACTCCAAGTAGAAGAACTCAAAGAAACACACACTGAAATACATTATAATCAAACTGTTGAAAGACAAAGAGAATCTTGAAAACAGCAAGAGAGAAGCAATTCATCACACAGAAGCAATTCTCAGTAAGATTATCAGCAGATTTTTCATCACAAACTTTGGAGGCCAGAGGCATTGGGCTTATATATTCAAAATGCTTTTTTAAAAAAAACCCTTTAAACCAAGAGTCCTATATCTGACAAAATTGACCTTAAATATTAATGGAGAAATTAAGACATTGATAGAAAAATAACGTTGAGGGAATTCATTACTACTAGACCTGCCCTACAGGAAAAAAAAAAAGGGGTCCTACAAGATGAAACGATGGGTCACTAGACAGTAACTGAAAGCTGTATGAAGTAATAAAGATCTCAGTAAAGGTGAAAACGTGAATAACTATAAAAGCTAGTATTATTGTAACAATGATGTATAACTTCACTTATTGTTTTGTTTTGTTTTTTGAGACAGGGTCTCACTCTGTCACTCAGGCTAGAGTGCAGTGGCATGATCTCGGCTCACTGCAGCCTCAACCTCCTGAGTTGGAGATCAATATATCTTGCCATTTACATTCATTCTCACAGCTAGCTGAGTCCTGCATCCATCGACACACCAGCCAAGTGATCCACCATTCAGATATTCTTTTGTTTTGATGTTTCATTGTGATATATGTTTGTGTAAACTTTTTTTAAAAACTAAACTCACTTTACTGAGTGCTTATGAGAATATTTTAATGTGTGGACTTCAGCCCTTATTCAATGCTGAGAAATCCTTAGCTATTCTCTCTTCAAATATTAATAATATTTTTACACTGTTTTCCCTGTTTTAGAATTATCTTCCTTTCTACTTCCTTTGGTTTAAGGCTGCCATTTCTGTTTTCTGTAACTTGGGCTTTTACCTATGCCATTTCTGCTGTCTGGAATGTCCTTCCCACCAAAACTACCCTTCCCCCACTCCTCCAAAGTTTAACTTGAAGAACCCCTTTTCTGTGTAATCTCTTTTGGTACTTAGTTGGATAAACCCATCTCTCCTTTATGCTCTGATCATACAAGATTGTAAACTCTTTGAGGCCCTGGTGGTGGCCTCCATTTCTTTGTACTTCTCACAGGTCCTAGTACATTATAAGACATAGGAAATGTATGGCCTACTGGTTGCTGGATTTCGATATATGAAAAAGTGTTGAAAATTTGTCACAGGCAAAACAGAACTCTGGTTCAGGAAGAAAGAATGGGGAACATGGGGCCCTCTTCTCAGATAGTTGGATACACTCTCCATGTACAGACATGGATTATGTAAACGAATGGAGACTGCTACCTCAGAAAGAATGACAGCCAATTAATAGCTGCCTTAGTCAGTTCAGGCTGCCATCATGGAATACCATAGACTGGGTGGCTTAAACAACAGAAATTTATTTCTTACAGTTCAGCCATCTGGGAAGCCCAAGATCAAGGTGCCAGCAAGTCAAGTGTCTGCTGAGGGCCCACTTCCTGGTTTGCAGGTGGCTGTCTTCTTTCTGTGCCCTCCTACGATGGAGAGCAGAGAGAGAGGAAGCAAGCTCTTTCTTATGAGGGTCTCTTCTTATAAGCAGCTTTTCTTATAACGGCACTAACCCCATTCACGTGGGTTCTATCCTTATTATGTAATCACCTCCCAAAGGCCCCACCCCCTAATACCACCACATTGGGAGTTAGGATTTCAACATAAATGCCGGGATGGGGGAGCACACAGTCATTCAGTCCATAAGAGGAGATAATATTTATTAGATGTTGATTTTGTGGTAGCCACTGCTAAGCACTTTATTTCGTTGTTACAATTCATACTCAAAAGAGCACTATGAGAGAGGCAGAGTGATTCTTATCTTCCAACTGAGGACACCAAGGCTCAGAGGCAGTAAATGATGTGACCGGGGACACACAACTCGTGAACCACTAAGCTGAGACTTGCCTGCCTGACTCCTGGGTGTGCTCAGATGACCACAATGCTATAAGGTCTCTAAAGGCGATGGGTGGTGTACACAGGACCAGATCACTTAGTAACCATTGGACATGTAGAGTGTGTTGTTTGGCCAGAACCACAGCTAAAACTTGCTTTTTTGTCCTGTAAATGGTAATTTTGTGGCAACTGAGTACTCTTGTGGCCCAGCCACCTCTAAAACAAAATCACTCTTAGGCTTTTGGAATCAGCTTTGGACAACTACTCACATCACTGAAACTGAAAAAATGGGGAATAGTAATTGTACTTGCACTTGAAGTATTATTCACACAGTCCTCAGAGAATACCTGAACATTCTTATACCTCTCAGATAATTTACAAATGACTTGAATGTCAATATGCTGAAGGGTCAATGACATATGAAGAATTTGTCCATGTTTATATCTTTATAGTCGTGGAGGGAGCATGCAATACCCCCTGAATTGTAATACTCTGGAACAAGCCCGACAAACCTGCCAGATTTTTCTGGTCATGACAATTTTGTTTTGGCTTGATCTACTTTTCCTGGTATTTCAAAGAGTTGTGATTTTCTTACAGACTCTGTGATGTTAATTACATGATAGCAAAATGCTGTGTCTTTGCAATTTTGTAAATAGGTCTGAGAATAAATTAGGGTGGTGGGAATAACCACCTTCCAAATGTGGATGCCAAGGTTATGAGTTTTATTTTCTTGAGCATTGAGGTTACTGTGGGTGGAATGAGTGACTCTCTCAAAATTGGGCAGGAAAACTGAGACTACCAGTTCCCAAGGGAGCATCATTTTTTGGGTAGGTCAGAAGAAATGTGGGAAGGAGTCATGTGGGAGGGTCATGCAAGGTGACAGTCTCCTACACTGTCCCTTTCAGAACACGCTTCATATAACCTCCTAAGCCATAGCCCCCTCCTGAAAGGTTCCTACATAAAATCAGTGGGTTGAAGTGTGACCCCCCAAATGATATGTTGTAGTCCTCACCTCCAGCACCCATGAATGTGGTCTTACTTGGAAGTAAGGTATTTGCAGGTGTAATCAAGTTAAAATAAGATCAGTGGAGCGGGCCCTAATCCAATATGACTGTGTTCTTGTAAGAAGAGGGAAATTTGGACACAGGCACATACACAGAGGGCAGATGGCCAAGTGAAGATAGGGACAGATTGAAGTTATATGGCCATAAGCAAAGACTGTCTGGGGCTACCAGAGCTGGATGAGGCAAGGAAGTCTCCTCCTGTAGAGGCTTTGAAGGGAGCATGACCCTGCTAACACCTTGATTTTTGGATTCTAGCCTCCAGAACTGTGAGAATACATTTCTGTAGTTTTAAGCCTCCCAGTTGGTGGTACTTTGTTAAAGCAGCCTTTGGAGCCTAATACAGTCAGTGACAGTGGCTATTACTTAGAAATACCCGAGGAGCTCTTGGAAAATACTAATGCCCGGGTCTCCATCCTAGACAAATAGAAATAAAATTTTCATGTTTTCAGCCTTGGGCTGGGCATTTTTTTTAATGCCCTCAGGTAATTCTAATGTGTAGCCAGGGCTGTGAACCATTGATACAGGTCATTATTCTTGTACCTGAGACCCCTCTTTCCCAGGCTACAACTAATGAGGCCAGGGATTGGCACATAACCCAAAGGTATGTATGACCTGTCTTTATAGTTCAGTAACTCTGTCCAATAAGACTCCATCAGATCTTCTCTATTCGAAAATTAGAATGCAAGGTCTCATACAATATTAGCAGACAGTTAAGGGGCAGAGAAATGGAGAGAAGGCAGTGGGGAAAAGCCCAAAGCAGGAGAAGCCACGGATAAGTGCGAGGTCCGGGGGGTGGGGGGGGAAATCAGTGGAGGGGAAGTGAGGGAGGAGCTAGGGAGGAAAGCAGAAATGCAGGTGTTGAGTCTGAGTCTGGAAGACTTCTTGGATTGCTACAGGATCCTTGGGTCAACAGAGATCCGGTGCTGCTGCAGTGTCAGCAACAGGGATGAAGGAGGCTCCATTCTCTACAGCCTTGTTACTCTGTGTGATCTGTGGACCGGCAGTGTTAGCATCACCTGGGAGCTGATTAGAAATGCAAAGTATTAGGCCCCACCTTCCACCTCCTGACTCAAGATCCCCGATGATTCATTTGCTCATTAAGTTTGATGAGCACAACTGTCAAAGGCCTGGTTGAGTCACTCCCAGAGTCATTTCCTGAGCGTCCTTACTCCCATTTCTCCTTGTAAAAGGTGAATCACTTGAGGGAACCTGAAGGAGACGGGTCCAGTGCCCACTAACATCTGAGAACCACTGCACTGTCTGCTGTTTTTACGCCACTGATTCTCTCATCTTCAGAACTACTGGGCCAAAGACCTGGGCACGCCACTTCTAATCTTAGGGTAATAACACTGGTGGCGATGCTCTATTTGTAATGATCCCAAACTGAAAATGACCCTAATGCCCACAACAGCAGAATGGATAAACAAACTGTGGTACATTCACACACTGGAAGACAGCAAGGGTGATGATTTACAGCTGCAGACCCGATGTTGAATGAAAGAAGCCAGACACAAATGAGTTCATGCTGTATAATTTCATTTGTATAAAATATAAAAACAGACAAAAATAATCTATGCTGTGAGAAGTCAGGCTTTGCACACCTTGCTGCATCTCTCTGGGATATTTCCTCCTCCCAACCCTGTCCCCTCAGCTCTTCCCTGTCTACATTCCCAATCGCCCTGCCATTCTCAGATTTTCAGCTTAGATGTACTTTTCTTTCTTTTTCCTTCCTTCCTTCCTTCCTTCCTTCCTTCCTTCCTTCCTTCCTTCCTTCCTTCCTTCCTTCCTTCCTTCCCTCTTTCCTTTCTCTCTCTCTCTTTCTCTCTCTCTGCCTTTCTTTCTTTCTTTCTTTCCTTCTGTTTTTGGAGATGGAGTCTCGCTCTGTTGCCCAGGCTGAAATGTAGTGGCTCAGGTCTCTGACACCTCTGCCTCCCGGATTCAAGCGATTCTCCTGCCTCAGCCTCCCTAGTGGCTGGGATTACAGGTGCATGCCACAACGCCTGGCTAATTTTTTTTTT